>NC_040035.1:37471245-37677890 GCF_003713205.1 Coffea eugenioides | reverse complement strand
TCTTCTATTCCTTCGTACCATTCTCTCAACACCAACATCTGATTGTCCATTATCCAGGGTCCTCCTTCCAGGATTTTTTCTTTGTCTCCTCTATCTAGAGCTAAGAACTGGAATATATTTGGTCAAAGTTCTAAAACTCTCAAATCATTTGGGAAGTTCCAAGCTGAGGTGACAAAATTTTTTACCCCTGTGTAGTTTATAACCTTTTCCCCTTGAATCTTCCTAACAATACTTCCCTGACATTCCAGTATTCCTGGATCCACATCACCCAGATCCAGTTTCGTTTTACCCCTTTCCTTACTGGATAGTGCAAACTTTTGCATTATTTCCCAAGTTCCTCAGCCATACTAATACTAATGATCTAATAGCTAAATATCAGACCTCTACAAACGAACAACTCTCTAATCCTCCCAAGAGTAAGTTCGACTAAGAAGCAGTCTTAACTCCTAAGAGTTTTCTAAAGCAACACAAGTCAAGAAAGTCTAAGTAGAACCAGAGCATAAAACGACAATCTAATGAATGTTAAAGAAGGAAGGTAGAGAAAAGCAAGTTAAAATAAAAGCTTTATAGCAGTAAACTACCTGTCTTTAGTCGATCAGAGCATTTGGGTCTTCCTCTGTGGTTATTCAGGTTTACCTCATCTACTCCTTTTCCTGTTTGTTTATCCTTTGTTGTCAGTGGCTCGCTATCACTTTTGCTGCTATTTCTTTTACCTAAGGAAGTTTACTACGGTAACTAAAGCATTGCATTTATGCTGATTCCATTAAGGAGGACAACAATGTAGATTGTTTCTTCACTTTTGTTGAATTTTTTGTTGAGTTTTGGGTTGGGATAGGTTCAAAAGTTTGTGGCTTCCACAAAGGGGGGAAAGCTCTTATCCCAAGAGAGAGAGAGAGAGAAAAGCCTCTACTAGTGAGAGGATCGTGTACCAAAAGATACATTCTATTCTTTGTTTCTTCTTTTGAGTTTGGTTTGCCTTTACACAGAGTATTTTGCTAGACTAACTTTAAAAGGGTCCAAATTGTAATTTTTACAAGTAGTGGTTGTCATTGTAATGATGGATATGGTCGCCGACATGTAAAGATGAATGTGAATGAGGAATGAATCTGAAGCATTTATTTGTCTTTCCATTCTTTTCCCTTTTTGTTGGAAATTATTGAAAGAGAATTTAATTATTTTCTGTGTTCTGTTCCAAAACATTTCTTGGAAATACATGTTGTGTTGCTGAACAGGTAGATATTTGCCATTCATGATCTCAATTAAATTGCCAAAAAGAGAGTTCCAAGAGCAAGGATACATTTTGGGCTTGCCTATGTCCTTTTTTCATCGTATAATGCTGAACAGTAGATGCTTTTCTTGCCTGCTTCGATTTGATCTGGTTACATTTTGTTCGCGGAGAGTTCACCAAGAATTGTAATGCATAGATGTCGTAGTTGTTCTTTATAAAGCATGCTGGCAAGTGCATCAGCTTCAACATGAAAATTCGCTCATAACATGATACTATATGGAGCTGCCCTACATTTTGATGTGTAAGGTTTTAAAAGAACCAATCAGCAGGCTTTTTCCTCATGTCATCACTTCTAGTTTGAAACTGACATGTTAACCCTAGTACTATTAGCAAATAAGTATTCAAATTGTCTTATTCGAAAGTTTCAAATTTATATTCCATTAAGCTGTTCTTATGCACAATAAACATCATATTCTGTGCTTCTTTAATATGACTAAGATGCCAACAAACAAAACAAGAAGAACTAACAGCGTGACTTTCAAGAAAAATGAAATTGCACTTGACATCTGTAGAAATAAGGGTGCATTAAAAATCTGATTGCAAATTGAATCAGGAATAGAAGAGGTGATTAAACCAACAATTGTGTATCCGCAGACTAAGTGATAGTAAGGGGTGCATTGAATCTGTTTTGACCATTTGCTGCTCTGGTGCTTGTTTAAATGAGGATAGATCTTCTGTTTGATCTAGTTTTAATGATTTGATATTAATTAAGCATTCTTTGACCTATGTTTATGTGCCTATTGTTAGTAACATACCATAAGAGTAGATTATACGTATTTTTTTTTATCATTTCTTATTGACAAATTTTGTTGGACTTTTGGGCTAAGAAAGTAGAAGGGGTAAATATCATGTTTCAAAGGTGTCCGGTGTTTTGTCACCATCCAAGGCCCAAAGTAGTCTTAAAAATGCAAATGTACGGGGTCCAAGTTTGGATATGGATCTTAGTGTTTTTTTTTTTTTAATCATGGCTTATGGTTACAACTATTGGATTTCGTCTATGGTAGATCCTTATCCCTGAAATGAGAAAACCCTTTTATTCATTTTAAGCTCGTAATGCCAATCTATCTATCTACTTTCTCATTTCAACCAGCAATTGCTGCCATTCCTCCACTTTCCAATTGCTCTCTGAAATTCATCACTCGTCTGAACTCAAACAAGGTATCGGGCATTCAGGTTTATCTTTCTGTCTCGCTCTCTCTGACGCGCACATACAGGTATTTGCCCATGTGAAATACTGTCTTACCTTTTGAGTCCTCCAAAGAGATGAGTTTGAACACGTCTAGAACCATTATAAACCCTATAATCCTAAATTTGTATACTATTGTATAGAAAAGTATGAGCATGTCAAAAAATTCATTGGATCTATTAGCATGCCAAAGATTTAAGATATAAAATATCAATATACTTATGTGAATAGGTGGTATATGCATGAACCAAATTAAATTGGGTTTTTTTTTTGTCTATTTAAGGTCATAGTTATATTGTAGAAATCACAAGGAATGTTTTGGTATAAATTTTATGAATTTTGGTGAAGATTTTAGTGATGTTTAAAAATAAAACCGTGGCTACGTTTTACCATTTTGACCCCTTTTCGTGCATTTTTGTGAAAAACCAAGCCCGAAAAAGGACTCTATGCAAAAAATCGAGTGGGGAAGTGTATTTTGATGAGTTTTTATGACCGAAGAGATCGCCGGCGATCGGTGACGGCGGCAACGGTGTTTGCCATGGACGTCGGCAACCTGAACTTCAGTCCACCTGAGAAGAAGAAGAAGAAGAAGAAGAAGAGGGAAGAAGGAAAAAAGAGAGAGAGAGAGAAAGAAAAAGGAAAAAAAAAGAAAAAAAAACATTGGGCTGGATTTTTTTTTATTAAATTTTTGGTGGGATTGCATTTTTTTTCTCTTTGGGCTTGTGGTTCGCCTTTTGGAACCAAAAATTTCCATTCTATTTAAGTTTTCATTATTCTTTGGGCTTGCTTGGTTTTTTTCATGAATTTGCCTGCATTTTTGTTTTGGTCTTGAATAGTCCGCCCCAAGTCCTAAGATGATGGCCCAATTTTGTTTCTAGATTCTGGCCCAAAATTATACTGTTTATATTCAGTCTAAAATGGAAACTAGATTTTGCAATTAGTCTCCCAATCTTTTGAGTAATTTTACTGTGGCCTAAAGAATTTTAATTGCTTTCATTTAGGCCTATAATTTAATTACATTTTGGTCCACAAACTTTATCTTCATTTAATTTTGACCCATAATGTTTTGAAAAATTATTATTTGACCCTAAAAACTTTCTAATTTTTACAATTTAGTCCCTAATAGGTTTTGATTTTTCAATTATAATTATTTCCTTCCTTTAGTTGTTAATTGTGCTTCTCTTGCATGCATTTAAATTGTAAATTTTGAGTGTTTTGAGTTTGTTTACATTTTTTAATATAATAATGTGAATCTAGTACTTATTATCTTTAATTTTAAGTGAATTGGTACCATAATCCTTTTGTTAATTTTGAGTATAGATAGGGTGACTTTACCTCATTTAGTCACCATTTCAAAAGGGAGGTACCCTTATTGCCCTTAATTTTGATTATATGTTCTTATCTGCTCCTACATACTCCTATATGTTGATATGTTTTTACATGATTTTTGTTATTTATTTAATTCAAATGCTTATTCAATTTTTTTAATGTTTGTTTAGTTAATTTTGTAATTATTTGGGAGGTGCTTAAATACCTCAAGATGTAATAGATAGGTAATAATTTTATTTATTTTTACAAAAATTATAATTAGATAGACAAATGTAATAGATAGGATAGATTGATTTATTTTATTATATTTTCTCCCATTTTACATTGTAGTTTGGTCTCAGCTGTAATAGATAGGTTTTGTGTGTTTATGTGACTTATGTGTTTATATGCTTTATTCACTTTTTTTTTTTAGAATTTTTGCATCTAGATATTATACTTATGTATTTTGTGCTATGTGCTTTTACATGTTTATTTGTTTTAATTCATGTTTTATTTGTTTTATTATGTATTATGAATGCATGATGTCACCATACTAGTCCTAACGCGAGTTGTGGCTTCTCCCTGGACTTTCCTGCTAATCCAATGCTAATGAGAATTTCTAAAATGGAGTTAGTCCAACGTTAGGCCCTAAATTGTCTACACGTTAGATTCATCCCTTGTGTGTCATTCATTGCATTTTCATGCATATTTCTTATTTTAGGCCATTTTTCAAATTTGCATGATATTTTTTCTTATATTATTCCCTTACCCTCTATATGTGTGAACCATATCATTTAGATTCACATTTTATTTAGAAAATTAGAAGAAATAAGCTAGTTCATCTGTTTGTTTACATTAGAGGGTCACATTTTGAATATGAAAAATGGGTGATTTAATATCCCATTAACCCTTTTATAAGAAAATGGGTAAACTATAAAAAAAACCCCTGTGGTAAACCTAATATACAGAAAAGCCCCCCATAGTTTCAAAATATACAACATGACATTCTGTACTTTGAACTAAATTGTAAAGGTGACGGAATCCGTTAAACTTAATCGAAATGACTTATTGAAACCTAAAAAAATTTTTTTATACCTAATTTAAAACAAATATACCTATTCTACCCCTTAACCCTCAATTCTCTCTATCTAGAGAATTAAACAAATGATTTTTTTGAACTGTCTTTTGCTTAATTATATCAGGGCATTCTGGTCATTTCATCTATTTTCGTTAAGTTTAATGGATTTCGTTACCTTTATAATTTAGTTTAAAGTACGGGGTGTCGTGTTGTATATTTTAAAACCACGGGGGACTTTTCTATATGTTAGGTTTATCACAGGGGATTTTTTTTTGTTTTTTACCCTAAGAAAATTGTGTCAAGAGTTTTTGCCTTTCGTACTGATTATGTTGCATCCCAATCTTTTGTTCATGTATAATTCTATATATACATTATAAATCTTATTTCTTTTGAGTCCCATTTTTGCATACTCGTGACCTCTTAAAGGAATTATTTTGGATTTCACAATTAATACGATTAGTACCAATTAAACCTTGAATGGACATTTTGCCCCTTTCGGTATCTTTTTTAAGTTTAGATTTGCATCTATATATGAAACGTCCGAACGTAATAAATTTAAGAGTTAATTAGGAAAATCTTGACTAAATCTCGCAACTAATTTAGACTAGGTTGAAAGGATGCCTTAGATTTGAACCAATTGAAACTTTGTCTTTCCTTTCTTAATCGTGATTTTCAAAATCATTTTCTCTTATTTTCAAAGACCTGAAAGTGTCAAAAAGGATTTTATTTTATTAAAAACATTTTTGGGTGACTTGGTACACCTAAACTCTATATCAAGTGGTGACTCCTATTCTCTTAAAAACTCTTTTTAAACTAAAATTTGGGTCCAAACTATCACATTCTTAAAATTCATTTAAGGCCTTTTTTGCACTTATATTTTTAAATGAAAAAAATACATCTTTTTGTAAATAAACCCTTTCATCGTGGAAAATGGGGCGCGACAAGTTTTTTTTTGCATCATGGCTTATGGTTACAACTATGGGATTTCGTTTGTGGTAGATCCTTATCCCCGAAATGAGAATATCCTTTTATTCATTTTAAGCTCGTAATGCAAATCTATCCATCTACTTTCTCATTTCAACCGGCAGTTGCTGCCATTCCTCCACTTTCCAATTGCTATCCGAAATCCATCACTCGTCTGAACCCAAAAGAAGGTATCAGACATTCAGGTTTATCTTTCTGTCTTGCTCTCTCTGATGCGCACACATAGATATTCGCCCATGTGAACTACTGTCCTCCTCTTGAGTACGAGTTTGGACAGATCTAAAACCATTATAAACCCTATAATCCCAAATCTGTATATTCTTTACAGAAAAGTATGAGCATGTCAAAAAATTCATTGGATGTTTTAGCATGCCAAAGATTTAAGATATAAAATATCAATATACTTATGTAACTAGGTGGTATATGCATGAACTTGAAAGGGACTATAAGTTGCTAACCAAAATCCCAATTCATTACCGGCGGATACTATGAGCTTCTATTGTACGTGACAGTGTTCTGCACATGAGCTTAATTATGATGCATCCAGTGCTACTACCTCAAATTCTTTAAGGATAAGATCTTTTGTTGTTAGATTCAAAAAAAAAAAAAGAAAAAGAAAAGATCTTTTGTTGTTACTTTCAGAATTGAAATTATGTTCAACATTTCTGATAGGTAAGTTTATTGTTCTACAGTAGGTCCTGTTGAATATGACAATACAGAGTCGCATCAGCAAGCTGCTCAGTATCCTCGCGCAAATAAGTTAAAAAGCATGCAGGAAATTTATGCTAAGACAAACCCCATATGTCAACATTTTCAGCCTGGCTAGATGTCAGAAAGCAGAGGTGAACCCAAGGAAAGAACAGATGTTGTTGATAATGGTATATTTTTCACTCCGCTGTACTTAGAATTTTGATTTTGTTAATTGTTAATATTCCAACTAAAAAGATCTGTTTCTTCTATTCTTCTATGACAAGGGATTACAAGTCTCTTTTTGGTTCACCTTGTTGGTCTTACAGATACCATATTGACTGCATTCTAAGATATTTTCTGAAATCTAAAAAGAAAATCCGAGTAAGGAGAGGTAGAGGTAAAAAGATTTAAAGATGACAGAGACATTTCTGTAATGAACGAAGAATCACTTGATCATAATGATTTGTGTATAGAGAATAGGAAAGAAACAAATACAAAATAAATTAACTATCGATTTCTATTATTTCAATGCCGTGAGAACATATGATTTCAAGCTCATTTAAAATCATCTTAATGGAATTGAAGGAGTGAATTCATATGATAGCCTCCCTCAATCACAATTTCCTTTTGTAAAGTTTACTTGGTTGCCTTTTTGTAAAGTGTTGATATTAAAGTATGATCTGCTGATAATTGATAACAGTAGTTGGCATAAAAAGTCAATTGCAAATTGTCTTGGATGGAAGAGAAACAAACCACAGTAATTCGTGTATTTTGTCAATGGTGGAGATCATGAAGAAGGTGTGACCTCCAGACACCCAAGAAAGAACCAAACCAAGTCACGTCGCCATTCAACGAGAAGTAGAAAAAGCAACTTTAAATTAGTTATACCTAACTCGCCCAACTTTAAATTGGATTGATTTTAGGTTGAGTCATATTGAGTCATCTCAAATCCATGAACCATCATATTAATTAATACCTTTGGATACGTAAATTTTCTTACATACATTTTAACACACAAAAAGATTTTTTCACACACATAAACATATTTTCACATACATAAATATATTTTTACACACTAACACACTTTCACACACAAACACACACTCACTTCTTAAGCTCCTTGGAAACACATCATAAATAGAATAATATTTTATATTGCTTGTATTGTGAATTTTAGATAATAAATTTTACATTTAAATAGATTAGCTAAAAAATTTGTTTACTTTATACTTTTTAATACTACTAATTGATTGAAACTTATTTAACACTTTTACTATTCATATTTGCCTTATTGTAAGTTGTAATATTCTGTGTATTTAAATTATTGAATGCTAGATTATATTATGCTTGAAAATGTAATTAAGAGACATATAATTTATTGAATTATAATATTGATCAGGAATTATTAACAATGAAATAAAACAAGTTAGAGAAAAGTAAAAGAATGCAATTAGACCAAATTTAAAACTCTATTCTATATACATGAAATATTAACAAACAGAAACAAATAGCAACCTGAGAACAATAACCAAAAAAGAAAAGAAAAAAAGGGAGAAAAACAACATACTCTTAAAAGGCATAATAAATCATTATAAAAGTTGAGCAAGTTTAACTACTGTTGTAAAAGTAAAATAAGCATAAGTTTTTTTTTCTTAAATAAAAATTAAAAAAATTGATTGAAAACATATATATGAGAATTGTGAATACAAATTGGTCAATAAATTGTTAACACATCTCGAAATGCAAGTGGTTGGGAATATGTCTATTGAACCTTGTATTTATTGTTTTAAACAAGTTGGGTATTGGGAGTCGAAATAAAAAATTCAACCCGCCCAATGAATAAGTTGTTGGAGTGTATGCCCTAAAACAATGTATTTGTTTTATTTTATGCATTCCTTATTATATGTTTTGTATTTTAATAACTTCTTATTTATCTGTTAAATATTAGTTATAACCGATAAAGTCCTTAGAATATTTACTGATGTGATGGTAGTCACAAGAGTTGGTGACCATGAGATATCAATCGCATTTATAGTAATATTCTTAGAATTCCCTAGTTATAGTACTAATGAAATAGGACATCTTTAGTACGGTAAAACTAGTACACAGTTAGCCTCTGATTAAGGTAATTAGTGGTTGTTCTCATCAACCATGGTATAAAGATATCTAGGCTAATGTGTAGATGATTTGAAGAGTTCAAATGCATTGGAGTGATCCGTTTAGAGATCCCGTTGGGATATCTATCTAGTGCCAATGGTGTATCTCTAGTGAAAAATTGTGTAAGTGATCCTACGACTTGAGATCACCATAGTATCTTGAGTGTGAATCACTACATTTGGACTCTAATTACTTGTTACTCTTCATGAGTACCTTAAAGTGTAGAAGTTGGATGTAGTGTGAAGCACGTAAAGAAAATGGGTGATCAAGATAGAATTTACCACTGTGATAGAAGGAGTTGATATCCGGATGGCCACTAGTAGAAAATTAACCCTAAAGTCGACTATTAGATAAATTGAAGAATGTCTTCAATTTAACCTAATTCAGGGTAAATTTCGGGAACTAGAAAAACTTAATTAGTCATAAGGGAATTGGCACTTATTCCTCATTCCTGACTAATTGGATATCTTTGGTAAAAGGATAATAATTATACGGTAATTTTTCACGGAAAGGTTAGGTCAAATTCCCTTGACTAATTCCGAGGAATTGGGCAATCACGATGTGTTGCTAGACACCGCTCATGGTCTAGAATTATGGATTGATGTTTTATTATAAGTTATGATAAAATAAAGTCGTTTATTTTATCTAATTATTAAACCATAATTATTACCAATTTATTCGGGACCTACTGGGTCACACGCAATAGAGATTTAATCATTGATTAAAACTATGTAAATTATCGGGGTTTAATTTTAAAAGAAAATAAATCCCAGGCCTATTTGAGTAGATAAGAGTGAACGACTATCTCTTATCTGTCAGATAACTGATAGATAGAGTCATGTGTGATGAGAAGTCTTATCGTTTGATTTTGAATCAGACAGTAAGACTCATCATTCTATCTTATTATCTCTTTCTCTCCTTTTAACTCCTAAGGGAGAGATAGAGGATGGGCTTTGAGGGTGAAGGTAACCAAAAAGGCAAAAGGGAGAGTCTGTGAGCGTCACATACTTCGAATAAGAGCAAGAAGGGCTAGCAACTTTTTCTTGCTCTTCAATACATAGTTCGTGAGACGACCCAGGGTTGCTCTAGCGTGGATATCAGTAGAGGCAGGACGGCTGGACTGCTCAAGGGCTGACCATCCTCAACAACACTACAGGGAGACGCTGCAAGGATTAAGGTAATCCTATAACCCTCCTTTTAATGCATCATACGTAAAATCTAGGGTGATTCTTGGATAGTTTTAGGGAAAAATTTTTATTTTTCCGTTGCATAGTGTCCCTAAAACCTAACAGTGGTATCAGAGCCATCCCTAAGAATTTTACGTATGATTTTAGGCAATTTTGGATTCATGGATTAATATTGCTAATTGGATTTAATTGAATATGCGGAATTATGGGAGAATTATTATTATTTTTTTGGTTTTTCAAAACAAAAAAAAAGGGGTTTTCTTACGAAGCTTTTGAAGCTATGTACGTCTTCTCTTATGGAAGCTCAGATGGAGCTGTTGTTGGATCGTAGGCGCTTGTTTTTTTTTTCTTTCCGTGGATTTGCTTCACCTGTGGATTTGAGTTGATCATTTGCAAAAGTTGCAGGATGATCATTGAGAAAGAAAAAAAAAATGAGTGCTGCGATATCGCAGCTGCAAGTTGCTCTCACCGGCCGTTGCTGCCAAATGAGCCATGGTAGCTCACCTTGGTAATGGAGGGAGGTTAAACCCCTCTTGGAAGCTGCTGGGTAGAGGAGCTATGAGCTCTGTGGGTTAAAATAGCAGCGGCCAACATCCGCAAGAAAAATTGCAGCATGGTGTAGCAACCGTGAAGTTGCGTCCTGTGACCACCTGGTGATGCCGCTGGGAGTTGCTGCCATTGATGGTCAATGGAGACCTCAGTGGTGGTGACTAAAGCAATGGTGGCCTGTGGTGGTTGCCGGTGCTGCTGGATAATGAAGTGCAGCAACAAGACAGGCGCAGCGGAAGCATGGTGTTGCAGTCGAGTGGTTGCTTCCAGTGATCACCTGGTGGCTGCCGCTAGGAGTTGCTGCCATTGGTGGTCAGTAGTGACCTCAGCGGTGGTGGCTTAAGCGGTGGTGGCCAGTGGTGGTTGCCGGAAGTGCTAGAAAACAAAAGCAGTAGTGTTTTAAGTAACTGGCTCTTTTGAGAATTTTGAAGTTTTTGAATTAATTTTTTTAATTGTTAAAAATGTGTTATGGGATCTATTATTCATATTTATTAGGTTGGGAATTGATTCACAATTAATTTGATTAATTGAAATTATTTTCCCAATTATTTTCCTAATTTAGTTAGGAATAAGAATGACCTAATAAAAATTAATTTTACCAAAATTTCTTGCATATAAACGGACCCAAAATTTGTTTGGGAGCTTAGGAGTTAAATCCAATTAATCCATGAATTGAGATTGCTTGTTTACATGCTTTTCTTTTATTTAAAGTTGTTTAAATTGTGAGAATGCACGGTGGATGGTTGTGGATATAGTATGCAATATGATTGTGGTTTTCTTGAATGGTTATGATTATTCTTGATTTGAATGGTTGTAATTATTTTAAAATAGGGCATGCGTGTCCTGCCTTTCTTATTTTCTAATTGTAATTTCTTTCCTCGTCTAATATCCCTCCGAATGTATTTCGGGGTTTCTTCTATACTATTTGTAATGTGCAATAGATGGAAATAGATGATAGGAATTTGTATAATTAGTATAGAAATTGTAATTTTTGAAAAGCAGAAAGGAGGCATATGACGACGAAGGGGTTCATCTCGTATTTAGAGACCTTAGTAAATTGTTAATTTCCCTAGTGGCCGGGGAAATTAGTTTAGGAATATCCACAACCATCCACGATTTAAATTCATGCTTATATGTTTTGAAATAGTTATATGCATGTTTATTGATGAGACCAGACGAGCAATTTTTCCAAATTTTAATTATAAAATATTTTGGAAAAAGGAGACAAATCCCTCAACTGCAATATTAAATCAATGAAATACCTTCCATCATTATAGTTTAAAACTAGAGTAGTTATTAAGTGCTAGCTTGTTGGGATTCACCCAAAGCTGCCTTACTTACTACGTGTTTTTGCAATGAGAAATGTTCTCAAATAATGATGGGTTTGATTTAACTAAAATTATGATTTGTTGGGATTCACTCAAAATCATTAATTTTAGAGTTAAGTGTTAGGTTGGTTCTTATAGATTTAAAGTCAAGAGTTGACGCCCAACTGATCTAGGAATTACAAATAAGTTGTAATTGGTGAAGTACCTACCTTTCATAATTATTTTCGATTTGTTGGGATACATTCAAGATCGAAATAAATTAAGATGGGATCCTAGCCACTATGGAATTTTAAAAAATTTCTGAATCAATTTAAAAGGGTAATTGATTTGAGAAATATAGTGGAAATAAAATCATAATTTTTGAAGTTTTTATGATTTTATTAAACAAAACATTTTTCTAACAAATTCTATCTTTTCATTTTGTTGTAGAATGAGTAACAATTTGAGCATTCGTACCATTCTCACTGATTGCAAACTTAACGACACAAACTTTCTCGATTGGCATCGCAATGTCCTACTCGTTCTCACTCATGAAAAATTGAATATGTACTTGATGGGCCTATGCCCCAGGAACCTGAACCAAATGCTCCTGCTGCTGCTCGAAATGCTTATAAGAAACATAAGGATGATAATAGGGAAGCTTCATGTATCATGGTAGCTTCCATGACTCCTCAGCTTCAGCAGCAGCACATGAACATGGGGGCGTATGATATTGTACAACACCTGAGAGAGTTGTTTGAACAACAATCAAGGACGGTTAGATATGATACCTCCAAAGAATTGTTCAGGTGCAAGATGGCAGAGGGAGCACATGTTGCTCCGCATGTCTTAAAAATAATTGGGCTAATTGAAAAATTGGTCGAATTAGGCTTTAAGATGGATTAGGAGCTGAATGTTGATTTCGTGCTCCAATCTCTGCCAGATTCTTTCTCACAGTTTGTTATGAACTATCAGATGAATAATCTGCAGCACACTTTGCCTCAATTGTTGAATGTGCTGAAAACTGTTGAGAAAGAAATCAAAAAGGGGAAAGGCTCTACTGGTGTGCTTGTCGTTACTTCCTCTAAGAAGAGGAAGAGACAAGAAAAGGGATTTAAGAAATCCAAAAACAAGCCCACCCAAAAGCCAAAAAAGGCAAAGACGGACCAGTACAAAGCAACCTGCTTCCAATGTAATCAAACTGGACATTGGAAAAGAAACTGCAAGTCATACTTGGAGAGCCTGAAGCAAAAGAAGCTTGCTGAAACTTCATCATCAGGTACATTTATGATTGAGATTAATGTGTCTACTTCTAAATCAGACTCTTGGGTATTGGATACCGGATGTGATTCTCACATTTGCACATCTATGCAGGGTCTAAGGGATAGTAGAAAGTTGGGGAAAGGAGAAGTCACCTTACGTGTGGGCAATAGAGCAAAAGTTGCTGCTTTAGCTGTTGGGAATTATTATATCACTTTACCCAGTGAATTGATTTTAGAATTATTAAATTGTTATTGTGTTCCGGCACTTACTACAAACATCATTTCTATTTCCTGTTTGGATTTAAATGGGTTTCGGATAACCCAGGAGAATGAATGTTGTTTTTTTTTCTAAAAATGGTGTGTTTTATGATTCTGGAAGTTGGAATAACGGTTTATATTTTCTAGATCTTGATCATCAAATTCTCAATGTGAGTGGAAAAGGTATGGGAAAAAATAAACTAAATAAAACCTACCTCTGGCACTGTAAGTTTGGTCATGTAAATGAAAAACGCATCTCCAAGTTATACCAACATGGATACTTGGAATCATTTGATTATGAATCATATGATACATACGAAGCTTGTTTACTTGGCAAAATGACCAAAATTCCCTTTAATAGAAAAGGGGAACGAGCCAGTGATTTATTTGGTCTAGTACATACTGATGTATGCGGACCAATGTCGATTACTGCTAGAGGTGATTTTTCATACTTCATCACCTTCACAGATGACCATTCGAGATATGGTTACATGTATTTAATGAAATACAAATCTAAATCATTTGAAAAGTTTAAAGAATTCAAGAATGAAGTAGAAAAACAAACCAATAAAAGTATTAAGGTACTACGATCTGATCGTGGTGGAGAATACTTAAATGACGAGTTTGGAGTTTATTTAAAGGATAATGGAATAGTTCCACAATGGACTCATCCAGGCACACCACAGTTAAATGGTGTATCTGAAAGGAGAAACCGAACCTTATTGGATATGGTTCGTTCTATGATGAGCCACTCAAGTGCCCCAAAATCGTTTTGGGGATATGCATTAGATGCAGCCTCTTATACTCTTAATAGAGTACCCACTAAAGTTGTCGACTCCACACCATATGAGTTATGGAAAGGAAAGAAACCAAATCTATCTTATATGAAGGTTTGGGGCTGCCCAACTTGTGTGAAGAGGGCAGAGTCAGACAAGCTTGAAGCTAGATCTGACAAATGTTTGTTTGTTGGGTATCCAAGAGAGTCTATAGAATACTATTTCTACAATCCAATTGAGCAAAAGGTATTTGTCTCAAAACATGCTATATTTCTAGAGAAAAAATACATTCAAGAAAGAAGCAGTGGGAGTAGAATAGATCTTGAAGAAATTCAGGATCATCAAACAAACATTGAACAACCTATAGTAGAACAGCTTCAACCACATAATGATGAGGTAGATACAGAAGCTGTTGATACACAAGGGTTTCGTAGGTCAGTAAGAACATGCTCAACTCCCAAGAGATACCAATTTCTTGTGAGCCATAGCAATGATGTGCTAGTCATTCAAGATGACGAACCTACTACCTACCAAGAGGCAATAAGCAATCCAAACTCCTCTAAATGGTTAGAAGCCATGAATTTCGAAATAAATTCCATGTATGACAATAAAGTGTAGACCTTAGTTGATCCACCTGAAGGGATAAAACGTGTAGGGTGTAAATGGATATTCAAGAAGAAGACTGACATGGATGGTAATGTGGTTACCTATAAAGCTAGACTAGTAGTCAAAGGCTACAAGCAGAAAGAGGGAATCGATTACGATGAAACTTTCTCACCAGTAGCTATGCTTAAATCCATTCGAATATTGCTTGCAATAGCAGTATATCATGACTATGAGATTTGGCAGATGGATGTAAAGATCACGTTCCTAAACGGGACATTGCATGAGGATGTGTATAAGACACAACCTGAAGGCTTTACATCTACAAATCCTAGTCAATTATGTAAGCTACAAAAGTCTATTTACGGACTTAAGCAAGCATCTAGGAGTTGGAACATCCGATTCGATGAGACGATCAAAGAGTTTGGATTTCTCAAGAATCCGGATGAACCTTGTGTGTATAAGAAGGTTAGTGGGAGTTCGATTGTTTTCCTTATTCTATATGTAGATGACATATTAATAATGGGAAACAACATACCGATGTTACAATCGGTAAAGGGTTGGTTGTCGAAGAACTTTTCCATGAAAGATTTAGGAGAAGCGGCCTATATATTAGGCATTAAGATCTACAGGGATAGAACTAAAAGGTTACTAGATCTTTCACAATCTACGTACATAGAAAAAGTGCTAAAAAGGTTTAGCATGGATCAGTCTAAGATGGGTAATTTACCTATGACTCATGGTATAAGCCTTTCTAAAAATATGTGTCCAAGGACACAAGTTGAGACTGATAAGATACATACTATTCCATATGCTTCAGCAATTGGATCAATTATGTATGCTATGTTATGTACAAGACCTGATGTCTCATATGCTCTGAGTGTCACAAGCAGATTTCAGGCGAATTCAGGTGAGGGTCATTGAATAGCCGTTAAGAACATTCTTAAGTACTTAAGAAGGACCAAAGATTTGTTCTTAATATATGGAAAAGGTGAGTTAGAACTCAAAGGCTATACGGATGCGAGTTTTCAATCAGATAAGGATGATTGTAAATCACAGTTAGGCTTCATTTTTACTCTTAATGGAGGTGCCGTCAGTTGGAAGAGTTCCAAATAAGACACAACAGCAGATTCTACAACAGAGGCTGAGTACATTGCGGCCGCGGAAGCAGCTAAGGAAGCAGTTTGGATCAAGAAGTTCGTAACTGAACTTGGTGTGGTTCCAACCATTGTTGATCTGGTCACTTTGTACTGTGATAACAATAGGGCTATAGCTCAAGCCAAGGAACCCAGGTCTCATCAGCGATCCAAACATGTGCTTAGAAGATTTCACTTGATTAGATAAATCGTTGCTAGGAATGATGTAAAGATAGAGAGAGTCTCCACAGAGGATAACATAGCTGATCCTCTCACTAAAGTCATTTCTCAAAAGAAACATGATAGTCATGTATTATCTTATGGGATGGAAAACATGGATAATGTGTTTTAGTGCAAGTGGGAGATTGTTGGAGTGTATGCCCTAAAACAATGTATTTGTTTTATTTTATGCATTCCTTATTATATATTTTGTATTTTAATAACTTCTTATTTATCTGTTAAATATTAGTTATAACCGATAAAATCCTTAGAATATTTACTGATGTGATGGTAGTCACAAGAGTTGGTGACCATGAGATATCAATTGCATTTATAGTAATATTCTTAGAATTCCCTAGTTATAGTACTAATGAAATAGGACATCTTTAGTACGGTAAAACTAGTACACAGTTAGCCTCTGATTAAGGTAATTAGTGGTGTTCTCATCAACCATGGTATGAAAATATCTAGGCTAATGTGTAGATGATTTGAAGAGTTCAAATGCATTGGAGTGATCCGTTTAGAGATCCCGTTAGGATATCTATCTAGTGCCAATGGTGTATCTCTAGTGAAAAATTGTGTAAGTGATCCTACGACTTGAGATCACCATAGTATCTTGAGTGTGAATCACTACATTTGGACTCTAATTACTTGTTAATCTTCATGAGTACCTTAAAGTGTAGAAGTTGGATGTAGTGTGAAGCACGTAAAGAAAATGGGTGATCAAGATAGAATTTATCACTCTGATAGAAGGAGTTGATTTCCGGATGGCCACTAGTAGAAAATTAACCGTAAAGTCGACTATTAGATAAATTGAAGAATGTCTTCAATTTAACCTAATTCAGGGTAAATTTCGGGAACTAGAAAAACTTAATTAGTTATCAGGGAATTGGCACTTATTCCTCATTCCTGACTACTTGGATGTCTTTGGTGAAAGGATAATAATTACACGGTAATTTTTCACGGAAAGGTTAGGTCAAATTCCCTTGATAGGGCATAATTTGTTGTTAATTTTATGGTTAATTTCTCTCTTTGTTCTTGCCAAATATTATTTTAATCGTTGAAATATACTTATATTTGGTATTTGGCCATAATTACAGGAAGTGGAGCAAACAAGTGCTAAAAATGAGACTTTATTGAGATAAACACTCCACACATGGGAAGTTCTAAAAGGAAATACAAGCCGGGCTCCACAGGATGATACAAAAAGGGATTTCCTATCTTTATGCTGAAAAGGGTGGACTTGTACTAGGAGTCTTACGGGTAAGAGGAAACTAAAAACAAGGACTTTGGCAGAGATCCAATTCTATGGCCCTTGGACTCTCAATTCAGTGGGGACCACTAGATAGATAGCATTGTGTCATGTTTTCTTTTGGCTTTAAAAGGGACAATCGTAAGAAAGGCTGGGGACAGCTTTTAGCATAGTTTAGTTTTATTCTTTCTTGGTTCCTTTGATGGCCTGGATCTCAATTAAATTATGTGGAGATTTTCTCATGAGGCGTGGCTAAGATTTTTTAGTCAAAGGTCAATTTGAGGACTCGGTTCCGAACATCTGTGAGATCTAATTATTTTATTTATTTCTTTTATTTATTAGTATTTGTACGTTTCCTGATTTAATTGTTTATGATTGTTTTGTTATTTGAATGTCAAGGGCCCGATATTCGAATTAACCTAATAATCTACTGTCATATTAATTGATTGAATCCGTAATTGTTCTATCGATTAATACCAGTGGCGACTAGCGTGATTGGTTTCATGTTAGGGAAACGTATGATCTAATTCAAACAAACCCTCGTAGCGTGTTTGTTGGTTAGGGTTGGTCTTTTCTAATTATTAATGCAGTCAAGTAATTAAATCTTATGGTCGTACCTAGGGTTATTTCTTGGTTAGAGAAATAGTTAACGGTCGTACCTTAACTATCGAGAAATTAAGGAAAGACTGGTTGTTCATCGCGTGTATGGCAACTATAACCAATCTATTAATGAGTAATTGAATTATCTTTGCGTCGATGATCAGTTGCATGGACCGTGTCTGAAAAGTTGTACCTTCGGCTAGAGTCATATTGGTTATTGATGAATTTCTATTAGTTGTTTTATTAGTTAGTTAATTAGTTATTTTATATTCTCCAAAAAAATCCCCCATACTTTGGACTTTAAAAGAAACGAATTATCCCCAGTCCCTGTGGATTCGACCCTACTTATCACTATATACAGAAATTATATTTTATTTAAGCAGGTATTTATTATTGCACAGGTTCGGCACCTGTCAATTTTTGGCGCCGTTGCCGGGGACTGGTGCCAGATTAATTTGTTTCTTTTTGAGTTCATCTTATTTTTATTTTTTTAATTTATTTTCCTCTTATTTTTTTATATAGTTTATGGCTTCTGACACTCCGTATTTTGGTGATAGATTGGATTTTGTTTCTAAGGAAGGCAATGAGGCTTGTTTTTTTGCTAAGTTTGCATATTTAGAGGCACTAAACTCTATTAGAGAAAGAATGGCTGCTGCAACCTGTAAAATTTGTTATGTCAGGGATCATTCAACCGGTATGTGCCCCGAATATCAAGATAATCTGAGTGTCCCACTCAATAATTATGGAGATTTTTCACCCTGGTCTCAAACGTGGTATAACCCTAATCCAAACGGGTATGATCAAGGATGGTGGGATAACTCCAGTTATAATTATACAACAATGAATTTTCAGCAGTATGAGTGTCAAGAATCATCATCTATGTCAGGTATGTCTCTTGAAGAAATAGTTGAATCAATAGCTACTAATACATATCAATTCCAACAGGAGACACAAATGAGAAATGGGATGATGAAGGATGCAATGAGTAATCTGGCAGATCAAATATGTCTATTGACATCCGGAATAAATCGATTGGCTTCTCAAATTGAAGAATTGTCCTCGAAAATCATTGTTGATTTTGAAGAAAATGAGAGTGCAATTTGCTTGACTAGTGATGAAGAGATGCAAGAGTGTCAAAATGAGAGATCTACAGATGCAGTTGAAAAAGAAGCCGAAAAGGAAGAAATGGAACCCCAACCGCAACCCATTCAAGTGAAAGAATCCAGTGAAGAATCATCAAATGTGGTGACACCACCTCCATTCCCTAACCCGCATTTTCTTAACTCTTACTCTATGATTTCTGTTAATGAGATTGATTTTGTTGTACCGGAAGTTCTTGAGTCTCATGGCAGGAATTAGTTAAGAGTAGCTATGGTCAAATATCTTGAACCGTCGAATGCTCTTGATGGAGGAGTGGATGAAGAATTGCGATCAATGCTTGATTATTTAACGCCATCAACTAGTCCATGGAAGACCGTAGCTCGTATGCTCAAAGATTACTCCATCTATGAGGGTTACCAGGATCACATTGAAGATGAAGCATTGAAGCGAGCTACAAGATTTTATCCTCCGTGAACAAGTATAGCATGTCTAGCCAAAGACATTAAAGAAAGGCGCTTTTTGGGAGGCAACCCAATTGTTGATTTTGTTATTTTTGTGTTCAATTTTTTAAATATGTCGTTTCTCACTTGGGTACTAATCACTCTTGATGTTTCCTCACTATGACCAGAATAGGTAATCTTGGCGTGCCCACGCGAGGAGGGCACGCGTTAAGCGTCTAAATTCAAGTCTCATGGTCAGTGGACGTTTTACAATCTTGGCGTGCCCATGCGGTGTTTGACGACCCAAAAATGAATTCAAAAAAAAATTTTTAATTTAAAAATTCACATTGAAAAAAAAAATTCAAAAAAAAAAACATTTTTTTTCTTCTTCTTTTTTTTTCTTTTTCTTCAAAAATTCAGATTTTGAAAATTTAAATTCGGAAAAAAAATTTTTGAAAAAAACATTGAAAAAAAAACCCCCCCAAAAATATTTTATTCTCTTTTTTCTTTTCTTGTTTTTCTTTTTTCTTTTTTCTTCCTTTCTCTTCCTTTCTTTCCTTTCTTTCTTCTTTCCTTTTTCTTCCTTTTCTTTCCCGCTTCCTTCTTCTTCTTGTTTTCTTTTCTTCTTCGACCGAGACCCAAGCCACACGCCGCTCCACCTCACTCTACCTGCGCTCGACCACCCCAGATCCCCTCGCGTCCATCCACAAAGCTCGCGCGCCGCCAGTAGCTCCAGCCAGAAGTCGCAGCCACGCGACAGTCGAGCGCCGCCCATCTCCTCCTTAGCTGACCAACACACATCACCGCTAGCTCCCGCGCCTCGCACAGCTGCAAGCCGCTTACCAGTTGCGCGCCGCGACCTCCCAGCTCGCTCCCACCTCTGCAGCAGCCTCTTGCTCCATCGCACGACTTTTCCTTCCTCCCACAGCCTGCCCTAAACGCTGCCGTGCTGCCCCAAGTGCTCAGTCCCGCTGCCACCAACGGTGTTCGGTCCCTTCTTCCCTCTGTGGTTTACCAGTACCTTTTGCTTTTTAGTGTTTTTCTATTCACGGTGGGCAATGGCTTTTGTTTGATCGATATCTGGCCCCTTTTTCTTGTGTTTCTCTTTTGCTTTTGTTTGTCTGGATTACTTGTTGTTGATTGAATTTGGGCGCTCCTACCATCGATCGATCATATTTGATTTAATTCTTCCTTGTGTGCCCACCAGTGGTAATGGTGGGGTCTTTTGACTATAGTTGTTGCTTACATTTGGAGATGCTTGCTTGTTTGAAAATTCAAGTTCTTGTGATTAAGTTGTTGCTCCAATTCTGATATGCTGTTGCTAGAACTTTTGATTGGATTGAGTGTGCAATCAACTGTCCAATTGGTGGTAGTTGTTGCGATTTTGGGTAGAATTGTGTCTATTTGCTGAGAGTTGTTGATTTATTAAGACACTAGCACAGCTCCTAGTTTGTTCGACCTGCTGTTTTGATGCATTGTTGGGAGCTGTGCTCTGGTATGGTGGGGTACTTTCTGCGTCTGTTTGTTGAATTGGAAGGCTACTGTGTCCCTTCCTTTGCTTATTGCTGATCGATGGTGCCTAATTGACCTACTTGGGGTACTCTACCTCTTAAATTCAAGTCCTACATCTTTGGAGCAGTTGTTGCACTTTTGGACTGCATTAATTCTGAATTTGACTACATGGGGTCCATAAGTACTTATTGATTGCATTTGCTATAAGTGTTGGGGTCTGGTTTAATCTGTGGGAGATTGAATTGTGCATTTTGCTCATTGGGATGGCTTTAAAAATTGTTATTGCTTTGAATTTTCGGCTTCCATTATTTGTTGGCAATTGTAGTCTCTTGTTGCTTAGAGTGATATTTAGAGTTCATGGTGAAGCCACGAATGGCACCGGCTCCAGATGCGAGTTGAGAGACTAGAGACTCGGATGACCCACATTGACGTCACTATGCAGGTCTTGATCCACAATTTTCACCTGAACTGCCCCTGTTTTGATGATTTCAGGGAAGTACCGTTGCCCCTCTCCTTCCTTCTACTTTTACATTATCACATTGAGGGCAATGTGTGAATTAGGTGTGGGGGGGAATCATTGTGGTGCTAGTAATTTTGTTTTTAGTTTCTAGAGTTTTTCATTTTTCTTTATTTTTTTTAGTTTGTTTTTGTTCATTTTTCGTTTATTTTCTTTTCTTTTTTCTAGTGGTCAGCTCTTCTATAACTACCAAGTTTTGATGCTGGATTGTTACCTCTAATTCTGCTATTGCCAAGTTTTATTAATAAAAAGGTATCAAGTTGATGTGGTTGAGTTCAGGAACATCTCTTTGGTGAATATCAATAATTGCTTAACTTTTCCAATTTTTGGTTAATTTTTCTAGGCATAGGGAATGATTGTTGGCATTTTTCATGTGAATTGGTCCAGCTATTAATTTTAGTTCTCCATGTCTAGAAATTTGAGGCTGGCTGCTGTTATTCTTGTGTTGCTTTTAGATATCGTGCTATATGGTTGTAAATAAGAGTTGACTGTACTCCGCTAGTAGTTACTACTGAGTAACCGGGGATCTTCACCTAAAGTGTTGATTTTCGCGTCAAAAGGTAGTAGTTGCTATGAGTGCGTGGTCCCGTAGCAATTAGAACTGAGTAACCGGGCTCCTCCATCTGGCAAATGTTGGAGTTCGCGTCAAAAGGCTCTAAGGGCTATAGACTAAGTCTTTTGTTACTCGAAAAAAAAAAAAAACAAGAACAACAAAAAGAAAAAAAAAAGTAAAGTAAAGATTATGTTAGTATGCGAATAAATCAGCTTGCCGGTTTGTGATCTTAATGTCGAGATTTTGGTTAATAGTTGGACAATTTGCTGATAAATGTGAGCAACCATTCCTTTTTCTTAGATTTGTTTGCTTTAAATTGGAGGAGTTGGTGGTTGGGAAGCTAATCGGGGTGATTTTTCTTGGATCTTAACTTGTGAAGCTTGATATATGTTTTTCTGGATATCTTGGCCATACAGTAGTTGGAGCAACAGTCATTGTCAAATTTTGGTGTTCAATTACTGTTCTCATGCTTGAGGGCAAGCATGGTTCAGGTGTGGGGGGAATTGATAGGGCATAATTTGTTGTTAATTTTATGGTTAATTTCCCTCTTTATTCTTGCCAAATATTGTTTTAATCGTTGAAATATACTTATATTTGGTATTTGGCCCTAATTACAGGAAGTGGAGCAAACAAGTGCTAAAAAGGAGACTTTATTGAGATAAACACTCCACACATGGGAAGTTCTAAAAGGAAATACAAGCCGAGCTCCACAGGATGCTACAAAAAGGGATTTCCTATCTTTATGCTGAAAAGGGTGGACTTGTACTAGGAGTCTTACGGGTAAGAGGAAACTAAAAACAAGGACTTTGGCAGAGCTCCAATTCTATGGCCCTTGGACTCTCAATTCAGTGGGGATCACTAGATAGATAGCATTGTGTCATGTTTTCTTTTGGCTTTAAAAGGGACAATCGTAAGAAAGGCTGGGGACAGCTTTTAGCATAGTTTAGTTTTATTCTTTCTTGGTTCCTTTGATGGCCTGGATCTCAATTAAATTACGTGGAGATTTTCTCATGAGGCGTGGCTAAGTTTTTTTAGTCGAAGGTCAATTTGAGAACTCGATTCCGAACATCTGTGAGATCTAATTATTTTATTTATTTCTTTTATTTATTAGTATTTGTACGTTTCCTGATTTAATTGTTTATGATTGTTTTGTTATTTGAATGTCAAGGGCCCGATATTCGAA
Source organism: Coffea eugenioides (assembly GCF_003713205.1). Lineage (NCBI taxonomy): Eukaryota > Viridiplantae > Streptophyta > Magnoliopsida > Gentianales > Rubiaceae > Coffea > Coffea eugenioides. The sequence goes on along the minus strand of NC_040035.1, from coordinate 37,654,744 downwards.
TTAACCTAATAGTCTACTGCCAAATTAACTGATTAAATCCGTAATTATTTGATTGGTTAATACCAGTGGCGACTAGCATGATTGGTCCCATGTTAGGGAAACGTATGATCTAATTTAAACAAATTCTCGTAGCATGTGACTTTTCCTGTGACAGCCCCACCTCCCCCTAAGGCGAACCAAAGGGTTCGGCGGACCGTCTGCCCAGTTCTCGTCGGGATTACGGATCCGGAACGAGCGTAAACCCTACAAACCGCTCAAAAGAACTTCGAGAAGATAACATTCACTGTCCGAAACCCAACCAAGCACAACAACTTTAGATAACCCTAGAAATGAACATTTCCAAACCCAATCAACTTAGGAACATGGTTAAACACTTTTATATACACATGGTTGCAAATTTACAATTCAAAAGGGAATTGTTTGGTTAAAATACATTTAAGGTTTTCCAACCATCGAGGAGCTATACAAAAGAATACTAAAACTAGCTCAACTCATGCTTCAAAACATCATAGTTTTCAAAAGGTGATTTCCTGTAAGGAAAACAAGGATAACGAAACGGGGTGAGCTAAAAGCTCAATGAGGTACCAACAGTATAAACAGTAGAATCAGTAGAATTCATGAGAAAGCACTTTGGAGGCACATATTCACATCAAATACGAGAAATGAATGAACATCACAATGTAAAGGATACAGGTGGCTCTCAGGAGCCAAATCGCCGTTGCTATACTTGATCCAGCCTCGTTGACCCTCCGTCAACGTTCAATAAAGAAATCAGTCCAGTAGAATACCACTTTAACGCCAAAACCCCGTTCACCAAACATACCCCTTACCGGACCCGAACGCCAAACAGGAACAGGAATGGTAATACTCGAGTATACCGGAATCAAGAGTCTCAATACCCAAAGATTCCCCAGGAACAGGTACTCATGGATCGTCAATTATCTCGACCAAGCCCTTACTGGCTCGATTTAATTAACTCCCCATGAGGTTGAGCTCAAGTTTAACAGGACGATCGTTGGACACACTTTCAAACGATCTCATAACAAGTGCAAGTAACAAGTTCAAGTACATAACAAGTACAAGTAATAGATTCCAGTTTGTTCAGTACAGGCAAGAGAACGAGTGTGATAAAGTACACTCTCGTCTCATACAAGATAAACAGTCAGGAAAGATATTCAAATAGCAAGTTGCAAGTACAGAAAACCAGTTTAGCAATAACTCAAGGGAGTGGTGCACTCACCAGTTCAAATAAGGATAACTTCAAAAGTTTTCTTCCCAAGTGTGGCTTTAATCGTCGGCACCTCCTAGAACAATCAAGGCAAACACTTAAGACTCTACTCCAAGACCTAGTATGTAATTTGCAAGTGAGACTCGGTTACGAGCCATATGCCTAGTCAAAAGAACCATTAATGCAAAACAAAGAGGTGACATCGGAGTGAAAAGGTAACAATTAGTCTTAAAAGCATGAACAACCTCAAAGCCCTACCTACAATGACTGACCAATTCCAAATTTGAAGTAGATAATGAAAGTAAGATCAATACTAGGAAAATAGGATTTTCTAGTTTCGCGCAACCCTATATGAAAAATCATATCTCAAGTTTTGTAAGTCCAAAATTAGTAAAAGTTATACCGTTGGAAAATACATTCAAAGGGCTATAACTTTCCAGAAAACATCCTCATAAGATTCAGAACGCAAGTCAGTCAAATTCAAGCTTCAAATTGCTGCTTTATCCAGTGAAAGACAGAACAGGTACAATATTTCAGTCAACTTTGAAAAATCACTATAAATGGTACAGACATAAACAGGGTCCAAAATTTATACAGTTTATAGCCCTATGAATCTAGTTTAAAACGCAGTAAACGGAACTCAATTCCGACATTCCTACATCAAGATATAGCAAATTTCCCTAGACTGTGCAGAAGCTCCGCGAAAATTTTGACAGCATTTCCCTTGTCTTTCTTTACTTTCCAACCAAACCTCAACACCCACAAATCACAAGCTATCAAACACCTTTAATTAGAACCACCATAAGGCTCGAATACGAGTCATAAACCAAATTCACATATCACTAGAGTAAAATCATATGGAACGTATAAGTGAAAAATCAAACTAGGACATATGCGGAAACGAAGTTTGGGTTGGAAAACAAATGGCAGATTTGCTGTTGCTTAGCGGAATTAACACAACTGAAGCTATCCTCGTCGGATTGAGGTGTAATTTACACTGTTTCGAAGCTAAGAGAAAGGGTTACAATGTTGAAGAAGGCCACTCAGTCCAGTTTGCAATGTATCTAAGTCAAATTTTCCAATTCGAAGTTTACTGTGGCAGTTCGGATTCATTCAGTCATATCTCAGCATATACAACTCCAATTCAAGTGATTCCAAAGCCATTTGAAAGCTAAGATACAAGACTATAAGTCTTAAGAAGACACTGACAACCAAATCAGTAGTATTCCTGGTCAAACTAACCAATTACAGAAGCGGATTAGCAGGTTCGGACATAAACAGGGCAGCAGGGGTATTTCGCTCTTTTCACAAGCTACGTTGCTCCGATTGAGGTGAAATTTTGCAGGCAATATAAAACAACATTATCTACAACTTTCATGTTTTGAGCTAAGGTTAATTCGGCCTCTAACTAGGGGAAACAGTACCGGGCAGAAGGGGGAAAATGGAAACCCTAATCTGGAAATTTTTTGCTTCAAGTGCTAATCTTCCCCAAAACAACATCTAAAACAAATAAAAACCACTAATAAGCAATTAATTGAAGTAAAGAGGATGTTCTTGGTAAAATACCTTAAAACCCCAAAAAAGTTGGTAGTTTAGTGCTTCCCTTTCCAAAACAACTCCACCAAACCTTCTTAATCCTTTCTAGCAAGAAGTTTTATGGAGTAATTTAAGATGCTAATGGTTGGAACTCAAGATTGGGCAAGAAATTGAAGATGCAAGATGAAAGGTTTTGCTTGATGTTTCCTCTTCAAGGTTCGGCCAAAGGAAGAAATAAAATGGAGAAATTTTGGTCAATTTTGATTTATTGGTAAAGTTGGTCCAAAGGTCAAAATCCAACCAAATAACAAAGTGACACTTGTCACTCTCATTAATGCTACTCTATCCTTTTGTCTCTCCAACTCTCATCCATTTGGGTAACCCCTAATCATCTCTTAACACCTAGTAAATTAATCCCTGAATACTAAACTTAACCTAATCGACCGAATTTTATCGAACTTACCGCACTAGTGGGTCCCACATCCGATATTTACTCTTAAAAGCTCATGAATTAACTTATACTAGAAAAATACTTTTAAAACCCTATTTACTCATAAAACGAGTTAGAAAATTTTCTAATAAAGAAATTACAAAAAAACGTGCGATTAAATAAAATAAAACCCTAGAAATTACGAAAATTTACGGGTTCTCACACTTTTCTAATTCTTAATGCAATTGAGGAATTGAATCCTACGGTCGTACCTAAGATTATTTTTTAGTTAGGGAAATAGTCAACAGTCGTACCTTGACTATCGAAAAAGTAAGGAAAGGTTGGTTGTTTATCGCGTCTATGGCAACTATAACCAATCTATTAATGAGTAATTGAATTATCATTGCATCGATGTTTAGTCGAATGAATCGTGTCTGAAAAGTTGCACCTTTGACTAGAGTCGTATCTGCTGTTGATTAATTCCTATTTATTTTCATTAGTTATTTCATTAGTTGGTTAATTAGTTGTTTTTATATTTTCATAAAATCCCCCATACTCTGAATTCTAGAAGAAACGAATTATCCCCAATCTCTGTGGATTCGACTCTACTTACCACTGTATACAAATTTTATACTTTATTTGAACAAATATTTATTATTGTACAGGCTCGACACCTGTCAATTTTTAAACTCGGACCGGACCGATCGGTTTGACTGATCAAACTGGGAACCAGCCAAGTGTCCGATCCGAGTTATCCTAAAAAACCGAATAGATAGAAACTCAGTCAAATCAGATAAAAAATCGGATTTGATCGGGTTTGACCCAAAAAACAAAAAGAACCGGAAGAACAGGTTTTGTTTCAAAGTTTTTTTTTAAAAGGTCAAAGCATTTTCAATATTATGTTTTGACCCCTAGGTTGTTAAAAATTATTAATATACCTCAAATATTTCATACTTTATAAATGTTATCCTAAAGTTTGGTGTTATTTTTCAATCAAATCCATAATTTTAATTCTACACTTGTTAATGTTCATTGAATAATATAAATTGCTACTTGATCATTCTAATTTCTTTGTATTTTCTTGTTAAATATATTTGAAACATCAAATATATATGAATATACCTTTATTAATATTAGCATGCTCTTAGGTTTTTTACATACAATATTTTAATTTTAAATAATTTTATTTATGACGTCATCCAGTTCAATCTCAAATGAACCCAATCGAACCCATTGACTCATGAGCCCGACCAAGTCGATACCCGGTCCGAGTATGAAAACATAGCTTCCACCATTTCATACTCCTTCATGTCATGTTTTAGGTTAATTACTCAATTCATCGTGACTAATGCGCATTACAGAATTTTTGCCTCTAGGATTTGATTAAAGTGAAACAAATTCATCAGGGTATTTGTGTAAAAAAGAGGTTGAGACAGAAAAGCTTGCACTCATGAAAAATAAAGGGGAAAAGGGGACCAAAAGGCAAACCAGAAATATTTCAAGTCTTCGATAACTATACCTTGATTTGCATAACAAATGTGACAAATTAGAAACCGTATGAGCTGAAAAATAACACAGCCACATATGAATATTTCAGTAGTGGACCAAATAAAAGACCACTTATAAGAACATTTGCTTTTGTAACGAATTAGGGAGCAAATTAATTTGAAAATGAAAGAACTAGAAATTGCCCATAATCATGTGAGTGTGAAAAACATTACCATGGAAACCATAATCGCTTAATCCAAATCATAAGAAAAGGAAGGGAAAAAAAGATTGTCTTATTTAAGACAATACATGAAAACAAGGATAAAAAGTAGATAAGATCCAAAATTAACAAAATAATTAGTAGATATTCAAAATGTTTCCTTTCTTAAAGAACACAATTACATTGCCCTGTTAGATAAAATGTTGATTAAGATTTTTTCAATTGGATTTTTCATACACTGAAGCTAATAAGACCTTTTTGCCAGCAAACTACATTACAGAGTTCAAGGTAAGTGCCAAAAGACTATTGCTTCTTTCCGCGAAGAAACTCCTTCATGTAGGAAAAACTTTCTGCTTTCACTACAAGTCACATTTTTTTTAGAATTTTCCCAGAGGAAACCACCACATTCTCTTGCATGATCGCATGCAGCCTCAAACACTTCCTGGTAGACAAACACACAAAGTCACAATAATGCCAAATCCAAGACCAACAAGAAAGAACCTTGGTTGTGAGAATAAGCTTGACGCTTACCCTAGAGGTAGAGGGGAACTCTTCAAAGAAATGTGCAGGTATCCTCTCTACCCGATTCAAATCTGATTCCCACAACCTTATCTATGGGATTTACATTCAATGGAACCAGGAAGCATGAAACGTCAAAAAAAGAAGCAACAAGTATGGATGTAAAACATATCAGACTGAAATGCCACAAAGATAGAAGAACCTGATCAGTGGCATTCTCAGGCACAGAAGCTGAGCTGTTCTTTTTGCAACTCGAGGATGTGCATTCTGTTGAAGAAAAGAAATAATCAGCAATACCGCAACAAAAAACTAGTTTTAAAACTTGGACCGTTAATTGAACCGGTGAGGTGTTCGAGTCAAGGTTCAACCGATCGGACCGGTTCAACCCTGGTTTAATGATTTTTTTTTAAAAATAATTTATATAAATATATATATGCACAAAATAAGACATGCAATGGACTAATTTAAAACTTTATATGATGAAAAGTTTAATACTTTCGAAGAACTTGGATTTTCAAAAATAAAATTTTTAAAATATAAGTTGAAACAAATAAAATTCATCTCAATCTCAATTATATCTACCACAATATTTCAAAATTATACAAAATTCATGTCTATGGGAATTAGACATTGTGACTTTAAATTTAATTCACATCTATGGGATTTAGAGATTGCAACTTAAAAAAAAAAGAAGTTTGGAGTTTGAAGGAAGTCAGAAGAATCGAAAATAGAGATGAAAACTTGATAAGAAACAAAAAATGAGATGAAAGTGAGTGGTTGTGGTATTTAATAATTAATCTTTAGGGTTATAAAAAATAATTATTTTTTTTAAAAAAATTCAATTTAATAGACAAAAACAAAATTAAAAGATGGAAGAAAACATCAATAAACTAAAACTAAAGAGGTTTGATTAAAAAGGGGATGACAAAAGAAAAGAGGAGAGAGAGAGAGTTGAAGATTATAAAAAAAGAGTCATGGATGAGATTTTATAGGGTGGATGCTTGTTTTATATAAATGTATTATCAAAAGAGACTACTAGGATGTGATGATGCAATAGTTACTATGTTGGCTTTCTATCGCAAAGGTAGTTCAATCTTTGGTAGCTACATTTTGCAAAACTTAAAAAATATTGAGGGAAAAATTGAAAAATTGGAAATCACATGTCTTGATCAGTTTTTTGACAAGATCAACTTTAGTATAGAACCAGACCGGTATCATGGCCGGTTCGCAGTTCAACCGATCGAACTGGCTGGTCCGATTCAATTTTCAAAACATTGCAAAAAAGTAGAATGATTTTCGGAGATAAAAGATAATGCTGCATGACGTTATAGTCAATTAGTAAATTGACCATCTAATCTTAAAAAAAAATAATTAAAAAAGGGGACATATTACATAATTAACTGTCTAGCTACAGAATTAACTAAATCCTATGCAAGCTACATCCCTCGCTAAACATTTAGAGACCGATCATGAGATCATATATTAAGGGTTATAAAAGACTCTTCAGATGGCTAGCAAGCTAGGAAATTTAAGGGTTATATGTAGTTTCGGTCATTTTTGCATACATAGTAAGCAGAGCAACCACGAATGAAGGCCAAAAACTGTACTCCAACCTCTGCATTTGGTCAAGATCTAAACTTCAATGTAGCTCAAACTTGTGGGAGTACGTTTCTAGATATAGCCGGTCTCAACAGACTTGTTTCAACTTGGTACAACATAACATAATTATCTACACTGCTCTACAAAATATCCTTGTGAATAGTTTGATCACTTACAAAAGCATTTCTCATGAGAAGACATAAACTATACACATAAAACTGTTTGAAAAAAAAAACTCTATTTTCATCAAGAATATTGAGTATATCTTTTATCTTTTCTTCCTCAATGATATGATTTCAAGAAACTTAAGCAAGCACTGTAACTTCACACCTTGAGAATAGACGTAAGATTTCACAGTGCAATTTGGAAGATGAATATGCATACATCCTGAAATTTGTCTCTACAACAACATATCCCTGATAGGAGTAAAATTGAATAATAATCAGTCAAAAAATCTGTCTGCTATTTCATCGAAGTCAACTGAGAAGCTATGACATATATTAAGTTAGCTGAAGAAATGTACAACCAAATCCACGTTCAGAGGAAGTTCCTTTGAAATGTCCAGTCCAATCAATGATAAGCACAATTTTTTTTTTAAGAACACAGATAATTGGGAGTATCGGCTGGACAGCATGGTAAACAAACAAAGTTCTAGAATCCTGCAGATAGGCTGGAATTACCTGTTTCCTGGATGATGTATCTGATAAGCTGTGATAGATAGATTTGTAGCCAACTTTGTGGGGATAAACCAACTCTCCTTTCTTCCCTGATGAAGAGCCAAAACACAATTAAGAACTGCAGGTGGAGCAAAAATTCTAGAAGACAAGCATTTGAAACACCCAATAAGTGCAACTAAAGTTTACCTGCTGAAGCTTCACAAGGTCCAAATCAGCAAGATCCCTAATTATAGTCCTCTGTATATCACTCAATGTATTTATATTATATGCCTACATTCAGAACTGGATCAAATCAAATCATGATAAATATACTGACAAGTTAAAAATATTTCAGGGGATAAAAAGTGAGGCCAAAATCATGTCCATGCCAAAAATCAGTGATGGAACCAATATAGTTTCCCAACCCCTTTGAATAATTAGTAGCTGATCAAGCAATAGAACTTGATGAAACCCAACTTTCTTCTCGTTTCCCTTTTATTTTTCTCTTATTGGTGCAAGCAAGGTTCACTCCAATGTCACAAGTAGCAAAAGATAATCACTACTTTTTGTCCTTGCATGGATGTTAAAAGGATCACCCTGGAAGCACAAAACTATGGTTCAAGATAATACGGTTTACAGTTTATTGTGGATTTGCACTTCATTGGGTGTGGTGATTGGCATAGATGTTTCTAGGGTCAGGGATGGGAAAAAAAATCAAAGGAAAAAAGAAAAAAAGAAATAAAAAATCATCCTAATCATTTTTGTTTCACCAAATCTACTATTTTTACACTCAATTCCCCATTCATCTTTCTTTTTCATTTTGCTACAAAATTCACCATTTTTGGCCAACCAAAACTCTCACAACTCACTCTCTGCACTCTCTCTTTTTCTTTCAAGATAAAACACACAAGACTGACAAAACTCACTCCATTCTCTCGGTTCTCTCCACTTCTCCCCTCAACTCACAGACACTAAAAAAGAAATTCTCACTCAACTTTCGGCCTCTCCTCTCTTTCTCAATTTCTCACACACTACACACATTCTCCTCAACTCCCCCAAAAATCTCTTCGTCTTTCTCTTAATAGCACACAACAATCGTACACACATACAACTCCCTATCTCAGCTCTCTTGCTCTCTGTCTCTCAAAAAAAAAAAAAAAAAAAAAAGGGCAGAAGAACAAGGAAGATTTGTTACTGCTGTTGAAGTCGCCATTGTCGGAGTATGGTCACGGGCTTCTTCAATAAATTTGCACACTAGAATTCAAAGGCTATTAAGCCAGTTAAGGTACTCTTTTCATTTTTCCCTTATGTAAATGTGGCCACTTGCTTTCTGTGATTAAAAGTTAAATATTGAGGGCTCTGTGAACAGGAGTAGACGGTTAATATTTTTCCTTTCTTTTTCTTTGTGGTAATAGGTATACTGGTTGTTGGTAAAATTTGGGAGTTCAAATCTGTCCGAGTTTCATGAACTGAGTGAACCAAAATCTTGCATTCCAAATGTTTGAAAAATGCCTAAATGAAAAATTGAATTAAATTGGGTTGTTTTTTGTCCATTTAAGGTCATAGTTATATTGTAGAAATCACAAGGAGTGTTTTGGTATGAATTTTATGAATTTTGGTGAAGATTTTAGTGATGTTTAAAAATAAAACCGTGCCTGCATTTTGCCATTTTGACCCCCTTTCGTGCATTTTTTTTGAAAAATCAAACTCGGAAACGGACTCCACGCGAAAAATCGAGTGGAGAGATATATTTTGATGAGTTTTTGTAATCGAAGAGACCGTCGCCGGTCGCCGGCGTCTGCCATGGATGTCGGCTACCCGAACTTTAGTCCACCGGAGAAGAAGAAGAAGAAGAAAAGAGAGAGAGAGAGAGAGAGAAGAAAGAAAAAGGAAGGAAAAAAAAAGTTGGGCTGGTTTTTTTTTTTTTCTGGTGAGTTTGTGTTTGTTTTTTGTTGCGCTTGTGGCTGGACTTTTGGAGCTAAGCCCAAAGTTTCCATTCTATTTAAGTTTCCATTATTGTTTGAACTTGCTTGGTTTTTTCATGAATTAGCCTGTATTTTTTGTCTTGGTCTAGAGTAATCCCGCCCAAGTGCTAAGATGATGGCTCAATTTTGTTTCTAGATTTTGGCCTAAAATTATACTTCTTCGGTTCCATTTATTTAGTCATATTTGGGGAATTTAATTTTTTAAGAACAGTGATTTGATTGTGATATTTGTACTTCTCTTTTCAATATTTGTCCTATAAATTCAAAATTTAAATTTGAATGGTAACATGCTTATGATTAGAAATAAGAGTTACTCCATCAGTCCCATTCATTTGATTATACTTTTCATTTTGGGATGTTCCATTCATTTTGTCATGTTAGAAAAGTCAAAGCAACATTTAAACTCTTTTTCCAATATAACTCTTCTTTTTAATTATACATTCAAATTTAAAATTTGAATTTGAGGGGATAAAATTGAAAAGAGAAGCACAAACATCACAATTAAACAACTATTATTAAAAAGTTAGATTCCCCTAACATAACAATTCTTAAAAAGTTGGATTCTCCAAACATCACAATAACCAATTGTGATTTGACTTTTCTAACATGACAATTGTTTTGAAACCTCCCAAAATGAAAAGTATGATATTTTTAATGGAATGGAGGGAGTATTGTTTATATTGAGTCCAAATCAGAAACCGAATTTTGTAACAAGTCCTCAAATCTTTTGAGTAATTTTACTGTGGTCTAAAAAATTTTAAATTTCATTCATTTAGGCCCCTAATTTAATTACATTTTGGCCCCTAAACTTTATCTTTGTTTAATTTCGACCCATAATATTTTGAAAAAATATTTTGACCCCAAAAATTTTCTAATTTTTACAATTTAGTCCCTAATAGTTTTTTATTTTTAAATTATAATTGTTCCAGTCCTTTAGTTGTTAATTGTGCTTCTTTTGCATGCATTTAATTGTAAATGTTGAGTGTTTTGAGTTTATTTACATTTTTAACATAATAATGTGAATCTAGTACTTATTATTATTATTTTTAAGTAAATTGGTACCATGCTCTTTTTGTTAATTTTGACTATAGATAGGGCGATTTTACCTCATTTAGTCACCATTTCAAAAGGGAGATACCTTTATTACCCTTTAAATTTTGATTATCTATTCTTATCTACTCCTACATGCTCCTGTATATTTATATGTTTTTACATGTTTTTTATTATTTATTTAATTAAAATGCTTATTCAAATTTTTAATGTTTGTTTGGTTAATTTTGTAATTATTTGGGAGGTACTTAAATGCCTCAAAATGTAATAGATAAGTAATATTTTTATTTATTTTTACAAAAATTGTAATTAGATAGACAAATGTAATAGATAGGATAGATAGATTTATTTTATTATATTTTTTTTTTCATTTTAGATTGTAGTTAGGTCCCCACTATAATAGATAGGTCTTGTGTGTTTATGTGACTTATGTGCTTATATGTTTTTTTGACTTTTTTTTAGGATTTTTGCATCTAACTATTATGCTTATGTGTTACTCCCTCCGTCCCATTGAAAGTGTCATGCTTTCTATTTGGGTTTGTCCCAAAATATTTGTCACTTACCAAAAATGGTTGTAAACTTTATCAATAATTTCCATACTTACCCCTGTCTCACCTGACTAAAAAGCAGGTGTTATTATGGCCAAACAGTCTTCCGTCAAGACTTGCAACTTTTCCAGTTTAGTTGATGGTTTTGCACGCACCAACCAACGTGAAATGATTGCTGTCCGTGGCTTCACACTCTACTTCAAATTAGAATAAGCCACATGCCAATCAATAAACATATGGACCCCACTATCACATTTTGACCATCCATTCTGCAGCTTTTGTGTTTAAACGAAGGGTAACATGGAAAACACGGATGAATTTTTCAAAAATTGAGCACTGTTGATAATAAGTTGGAGTCCCGAAAAGTGACAAACTTTTCGGGACGGAGGGAGTATATGCTATGTGCTCTTATATGTTTAGTTGTTTTAATTTATGTTTTATTTGTTTTATTATGTATTATGAATGCATGATGTCATCACAATAGTCCCAACGTTAGTTGTGGTTTCTCCCTCCACTTCCCTACTAGTCCAATGCTAATGAGAATTTCTAAAATGGGGTTAGTCCAACACTAGACCTTAGACTGTCTACACGTTAGATTCAGCCCTTATGGGTCATTCATTGCATTTTCATGCATTTTTTCTATTTTAGGCTATTTTTCTCATTTGCATGATATTTCCTCTTATATTATTTCCTAACCCTCTATATGTGTGAACCATATCATTTAGATTCATATTTCATTTAGAAAATTAGAAGAAATAAGCTAGTTCATCTGTTTGCTTAGATTAGAGGGTCACTTTTCGAATATGGAAAATGGGTGATTATAGCTCTTTAACTTAATATCCCATTAACCTTTTTTTAAGAAAATTATGTTACGAGTTTTTGTCTTTCGTACTCGTTATATTGCATCCCAATCTTTTGGTCGTGTATAATTCTATATATACATTATAAATCTTATTTCTTTTGAGTCCTATTTTTGCATATTTGTGACCCCTTAAAGGAATTATTTTGGATTTCACAATTAATGCGATTGGTACCAATTAAACCTTAAATGGACATTTTACTCCTTTTGATATCTTCTTTAAATTTAGGTTTGCATCTATATAAGAAACATCCAAACGTGATAAATTTAAGGGTTAGATTAGAAAAATTTTGACTAAATCTCGCAACTAATTTAGACTAAATTGAAAGGGTGCCTCATATTTGAACCAATTGAACCTTTGCCTTCCTTTTCTTCAACCGTGATTCTCAAACTCTTTTTCTCTTGTTTTTTAAGGCCTGAAATTGTTGAAAAGGATTTTATTTTATTTTTTATTTTATTAAAAAAATTTTTGGGTGACTTGGTACACCTAAACTCTATACTAAGTGGTGACTTCTAGTTTCTTAAAAACCCTTTTTAGACTAAATTTTGGGTCCAAATTGTTGCAGTCTTAAAGTCCCATTTTAGGCTTTTTTTGCACATATTTTTAAATGAAAAAACACATCTTTTTGTAAATAAACCACTTCATCGTGAAAAATGGGGCACAAGAAGTTTTTTTTCTTTTTTTTTTTTGCATCATGGCTTATGGTTACAACTATTGGATTTCGTCTGTGGTAGATCCTTATCCCTGAAATGAGAAAACCCTTTTATTCATTTTAAGCTTGTAATGCCAATCTATCCATCTACTTTCTCATTTCAACCAGCAGTTGCTGCTATTCCTCCACTTTCCAATTGCTCTCTGAAATCCATCAGTCGTTTGAACTCAAAACAAGGTATCAGACATTCAGGTTTATCTTTCTGTCTTGCTCTCTCTGACACGTGCACACAGATATTCGCCCATGTGAACTACTGCCCTTCCTTTTGAGTCCTCCAAACAGATGAGTTTGGACAAATCTAGAACCATAGAGCCATTATAAACCCTATAATCCCAAATTTGTATACTATTGTACAGAAAAGTATGAGCATGTCAAAAAAATCATTGGATGTATTAGCGTGTCAAAGATTTAAGATATAAAATATCAATATACTTATGTGAATAGGTGGTATTAGCATGAACTTGAAAGGGACTATAAGTTGCTGGTGTAGTCAAAATCCCAATGCATTACCTGCGGACACTATGAGCTTCTATTATACGTGACAGTGTTCTGCACAGGAGCTTAATTATGACGCATCTAGTGCTACTGCCTCGAATTCTTTAAGGATAAGATCTTTGTTGTTAGATTCAAAAAAAAAAAAAAAAGAAAGAAAAGATCTTTTGTTGTTACTTTTAGAATTGAAATTATGTTCAGCATTTCTAATAGGTATGTTTGTTGTTCTACTGTATGTCCTGTTGAATATGACAATACAGAGTCGCATCAGCAAGCTGCTCAGTATCCTCATGCAAATAAGCTAAAAAGCATGCAGGATGTTTATGCTAAAACTAACCCCATATGTCAACATTTTCAGCCTGGCCAGATGTCAGAAAGCAGAGGTGAACCCAAGGAAAGAATAGATGTTGTTGATGCTGGTATATTTTTCACTCTGCCATACTTAGAATTTTGATTTTGTTAATTGTTAATTGTTAATATTCCAACTAAAAAGATCTAGTTCTTCTATTCTTCTATGACAAGGGATTACGAGTCTCTTTTTGGTTCAACTTGTTGGTCTTACAGATACCATATTGACTGCATTCTGAGATATTCTCTGAAATCTAAACAGAAATTCCGAGTAAGAAGAAGTAGAGGTAAAAAGATTTAAAGATGATAGAGACATTTCTGTAATGAACGAAGAATCATTTGATCACAATGATTTGTGTATAGAAAATAGGAAAGAAACAAATACAAAATAAATTAACTATCTATTTCTATTATTTCACTGCCGTGAGACCATATGATTTCAAGCTCATTTAAAATCATCTTAATGGAATTGAAGGAGTGAATTCATATGATAGCCTCCCTCAATCACACTTTCCTTTTGTAAAGTTTACTTGGTTACCTTTTTGTAAAGTGTTGATATTAAAGTATGATCTATATACTGTTGTACAGATATAGAACCATTATAAACCCTATAATCCCAAATCTGTATGCTATTGTACAGAAAAGTATGACCATGTCAAAAAATTCATTGGATGTTTTAGCATGCCAAAGATTTAAGATATAAGATATCAATATACTTATGTGAATGGGTGGTATATGCATGAACTTGAAAGGGACTATAAGTTGCTCGTGCAGCCAAAATCCCAATACATTACCTGCGGATACTATGAGCTTCTATTGTATGTGACAGTGTTCTGCACAGGAGCTTAATTATGATGCATCTAGTGCTACTATCTCAAATTCTTTAAGGATAAGATCTTTTGTTGTTAGATTCAAAAAAAAAAAAGAAAAAGAAAAGATCTTTTGTTGTTACTTTCAGAATTGAAATTATGTTCAGCATTTCTGATTGGTAAGTTTATTGTTCTACATTAGGTCCTGTTGAATATGACAATACAGAGTTGCATCAGCAAGCTGCTCAGTATCCTCGCCCAAATAAGTTTAAAAGCATGCAGGAAATTTATGCTAAAACTAACCTCATATGTCAACATTTTCAGCCTGGCCAGATGTCAGAAAGCAGAGGTGAACCCAAGGAAATAACAGATGTTGTTGATACTGGTATATTTTTCACTCTGCCATGCTTAGAATTTTGATTTTGTTAATTGTTAATTGTTAATATTCCAACTAAAAAGATCTAGTTCTTCTATTCTTCTATGACAAGGGATTACAAGTCTCTTTTTGGTTCACCTTGTTGGTCTTACAGATACCATGTTGACTGCATTCTGAGATATTTTCTGAAATCTAAACAGAAAATCCGAGTAAGAAGATGTAGAGGTAAAAGATTTAAAGATGACAGAGACATTTCTGTAATGAACAAAGAATCACTTGATCATAATGATTTGTGTATAAAAATAGGAAAGAAACAAATATAAAATAAATTAACTATCTAGTTCTATTATTTCAATGCCATGAGACCATATGATTTCAAGCTCATTTAAAATCATCTTAATGGAATTGAAGGAGTGAATTCATATGATAGCCTCCCTCAATCACAATTTCCTTTTGTAAAGTTTACTTGGTTACCTTTTTGTAAAGTGTTGATATTAAAGTATGATCTGCTGATAATTGATAACAGTAGTTGGCATAACAAGTCAATTGCAAATTATCTTGGATGCATGAGAAACAAACCACAGTAATTCGTGTGTTTTGTCAATGGTGGAGATCATGAAGAAGGTGTGACCTCCAGACACCCAAGAAAGAACCAAATCAAGTCATGTCACTATTCAACGAGAAATAGAAAAAGCAAAGCTTTAATTGATACAGCTGATTCTGATGTTAGCCCCCCACTCCAAGTTTGTGGGAAACTTCAGGGACCAGTAGAGTCTGATCATTCAAGTGCTGAAGAAGAAATTAAAATAGTTGGAGAGTCTTTTATTGAGGATGACTTCAATGCCTATCCTCTTCGAACTAGAAGCAGGAGAAGCAGAAGAATGGTCAATAGAAGTGGTTCTGAAGTTACTATTCCAAGAAAAAGAGTTCGACGGCAACCAAGGAGACCCCTGAATTTCAGCACTTCAATCACATCGGAAGGAGTTTTAAGCTCCAGGCAGTTTTATCGCTACATTGAGTAAGTTTTCTAGTTTGATGTTTTTAAAGTTGTACTATGATCCTATTTCAAAACCTTACTTGTGTTAAAAGCATTGCATTATGCAGCCACATATGGAGTGAGGTTTCTGCAGAGAAGCGAAACTCAATTGCATACATGGATTGCTTGTGGTTTAACACATACGCAGAAAGTAAATGGAAGGAAAAGGTGTTAAAATGGATAGAGAGGGAAGATATATTTTCAAAAATATATGTTCTCGTTCCCATTGTTCTGTGGTAGGTCTCTTATATTATGCAACTGGTTTAGTTAGTTAACATCTTTTCTTTCGGAGTATCTTGTTCATCGAGATTGTACTTGTCAGGTCTCATTGGAATCTCCTGATCTTCTGCCATTTCGGTGAAAGCCTGAAATCAGAAAGCAGCACTCCCTGCATGATATTGTTGGATTCGCTGCACATGGCAGATCCTAAGAGGCTTGAACCTTTAATTAGAAAGTATTTGATCAACCAATTACCTGTTTTATTATTGGTCTCAAAAAGTAGGCGGTGTCTTATTTTATCTCATAATGCTCTGTTGTTTTTCTCCTTCATAGGTTTGTTATGGACATATATAAAAATGAGAAGAGGCCAGAAACCAAAGAATTGATTCGTAAAATTCCTCTTTTGGTTCCTAGTGTGAGTTACAATTAATCATCAGCTTATTTCAATTTTTAGTTGGATTCTTATACTGAAAAAGACGCAATGATTATGTTTTTTTCTTTTTATTCCCAGATTCCTCAGCAGATAGATGATAAAAAATGCGGGTATTTTGTCCTTTACTATATTTATTTGTTCATAAAGAATGCTCCTGAGAAGTTTGGCATTGACGAGGGCTACCCTTACTTTGTGAGTCAAATTCGTTTATCTTTTTGAAGAAAAAAATATCTTTTAACCTGTATAACAATTGGTATTTTCTCTCATACATTATATAGATGACAGAAGACTGGTTCACTCTTGAAGAGCTCGATGGCTTCTGTAGAACACTCGAATCAGTTCGGGTCGACACTACTAGCTCAGATGAATAGATTGTACAGGTTTATTGTGTAGCAGTCTGTAATATAGGTTGCATCCAGGACTCTTGAAGAAGTAGCAGTGTAAGCAGAAAAAGCAATGGTTGTGATTAGTGATAATCAACAAAGGGCCTCTTCGGGGGTACATGTTATGAGCGGCAAACTTGATTGTTACATTCTGGAAACTCATTTCAGTTTTCGCTTGGGTTCTTTCTTTTAAACAGAAAATAGGTTTTTTGTTTTTCTTGTACTTAATAAACCTGTATTGTCAAGTTTTCTTTGTACTTAATCAACTGTTGATAAGTTTTCTTGTACTCATTTCAGATTTCTTTGTACAAGTTTTCAGATTTCTTGTACTCATTTCTTTGTAATTAATCAACTATTGACAAATTTTCTTTGTACTTAATCAACCATTGATAAGTTTTCTTGTACTCATTTCAGATTTCTTCTCTTTGCTTTTATAAGACTTGTGCGGTCATGTTGCATTTCTCCAACCACCCCGTCTATTCGAATTACTGCTTGTGCATGTTTTTTTTTTCCTTTGGCCCTGAGTGAGAGGGGCTATTTGACAGTTATTTTACTGCAACTCTCTGTTTTGTCACGTAAATTGTGTAGACTTTTGATTTGAGGAGATTGATGGGCTAACAAATTTTCTTCATGTTACACCTCGAGTTAAAATAGCTTTAAAAACAAAACCCAGAACTCTGATCCAACCAAACCAAACCAAACCAAACCAAACACTTGAATTTGATCTATCATACTTTCTGGTAAATGTTTCACATCAGTAAAAGCCCCATCTGTAAAAGTTCTATCCTTCTTACAGCCACTAACAATTCCTATGTCTTTTAAGCAACCATCACAAAACAAAATTACGACTGCATGTCCTCATATTTCCAACAACTTAGATAGCAAAGCAAGCTATTATGCACAAATTTTTTTTCACAATTAATCCAAAAGAAAGGTAAAAGGGGTACCAAATCCGGATTTTCGACCCTAGTTTGATCATTTGATGTACTACAAACAAATACATGGAATTCAATCTTCAGCTGCTACAGCGGATGTTCCTCTCCCAACCCTGCCATGAGTTCCAGCATCTTGTGCAGTTGATTTATACTTGTACCATGAAGCCCAAAAGAGATAGTTAGCAAAGTTGAGTAAGCTTAGGATGGCTAAAAACCAGTAAAAAAGCTCCAACTTATTGTGGTTCAAATCTGGTGCCTCTAACCATCCTTGTTTGCTTGGAGTCACCTTCTTGGTTACAATATTCACAAGATTGACAAAGGCAGTACTTAAAAAGTATCCCAATGAGAGTGATAAGAGTGCAAATGAAGTGGAAAGAGATCTCATCCATTTGGGAGCCTCCCTGTAGAAGAACTCCATTAGTCCGATCACTGTGAACATGTCAGCAACGCCAAAGACTCCATATTGGAAAGACAGCCAGAAAAGACTTATAGGATGCAATGGGTCCTTTATTGCTTTATGTCTTCTTTTGATCTCAACCATTCCTGCAATGGCCATTGAGATGATGGCAAGTACAAGACCGATGCCTACACGCTGAAGCTGAGTGATACCTGTTGGGTGACCAGTGATTTTTCGAGCGAGTGGGACGAAGTAAAACTCGTAGACTGGCAGAAGAAGAGACATGAAAATTAGGGGAATCACTGGTATTGAAGCTGAAGGAACTTTGAAAGATCCCAAATGGGTATTCATGAAATATCCTTGAAGTACTGAATATGTCTGCATCTGTGCCATGCACGTGTTCATTATAACTGTACTCAGAATAATTGGGAGCATCCTGATGAGTATTTTGACTTCTTCTACTTGTGTTACTGTGCATACTTTCCATGGATCTGGAGCTCTCTCTTCTCGAACACTAGCAGCCCTCCCTCCTCGAACACTAGCTGCTTTGTCTAACAGCCTGTATCATTACAAGTATTTGAGGTCAAAAATGTTCTGATTTATACACTCCTCTTGGATTGGGGATAAACTTTCATTTTTACTTGCTCTTTTGACATGTTTCATTCTTAAATTTGGTGCATTAGGATACTTTAATTGTCGAGCTACCTGAATTGGCTAGTATGTGAAATTGCATCTTTGTCATCAGTCTCGTATAACTCACTGGGATTTTCTGGTAGCGGTACATTTCTGTTACGTATTGCAGCAACTATAACCTGGAAAAACATGTTGATAATGGTTACGAACATGTAAAATTATTGTATTTATTATTTTTTTGGGAAGAAGGGAACTTTCAAGTAGTTAAATGAAACAAATTAAGGAAGAGAAAAACCTGAGATATCTTGACCAGGGGGCTGGTGCTTTGGGATGGAAGGCGATAGAAAGGCTTTCCAAGTGCTAGAACCACCATACCAATAGAAGTAGTAATTAGAGATATCAAAAATCCCCAGTGCCAACCTTTGTTCATAGCTACCCAAACCACAATAGTAACACCTATAATTGATCCTATGGTTACACTGAATTGATAGGAGTTGAAATAGCTTGCAAGTGCCTTTGCTTCCTTTTCATCCTTTTGATCAAATTGATCAGCACCAAGTGCAGCAACTGATCCTTTAACTCCACCAGCACCTACTGCCAAAAGGAAGATGGTGCAATAGAACATGATAGTTTTACCACCTCTTACACAACTTGATTTGTCGCAGGGATCAGGCTGCAACTTATTTGAATCTGCTTGGACAAAAAGTAAAAGCAATCCCTGTAGGGAAAACACCAATTATTGAGGAGGAAAGATAGATAAAAATGTGCTATTTAGAGTTAGAATTCATGTTATTGTTCTTTACCAAAACTTCCAAGATGCCAAATGATAAGCATGTGTAAAGTCTGTTCAAGTAAGTGTCTGATATAAAACCGCCAAAGATTGTGAGCAAGAAAGTTGACCCCAGGAAATTGGTGAGGGTGTTTGCAGAAGCGGATAGACCAAATTGCATCACAAAGTGAAAGTAAAGAACCAATGATGACATATTCGCCACAAATCCAATGTTCTCGAGAGTTATCAAAGCTAGCAGAAAACAAGAAAGGAAAAGGAAACAATTAATCTTCATGTTAACCAGTGAGAGCCATCAATAGGTCATATGTTCTGATCATGCACACTCACCTAGTACAAATATGCAAGCCCTGAATCCACCTTTCTTCTTTGTCATTGAACTCACTAAGGATTGAACATTCTCTGCATCCTGCAGTAGTAAGCAACTGATGTTAAATACTGTTAACGAGTGATGCATATCATACTAAGTTAGCGTTGGAGTAAAGTACTCATTCAATTCTTAGCACAGATAAACCATACCATCTTTCAAGAGCCAAAGACCAAGGAAGATTGATGAATTCAAATGCCTGATGACGATGAAAAAACAGCCTTTTCAGCTGCCTATATATATATTGCACCATGGATTAGATTTGCAGAAACTTAGTCGTGGAGAATCATTCTAATGTTTAAGTCCCTTTTGACTTTCTGTCCCTTTCCTGCAACCTTGGATTTATGCTCTAACTTAGTTGAATCAACTCTAGACAAAATAAATTATCATTTCCTTGATTCCATGTGGAGGTAAAATGTTTTATACGAGTATCCTTTGCTAAACATTTAACCCCAACGTTACTAATAAAATACTAAGACTTCTTTTGATTCCTTTTGATGCAAATTGATACATCTCAAACAAATGTTGACATTTTCAACTAATTACTTCCAATCAAATACTAAGGTTTCTGAAAGGGATAATTTTAGAAATCTCCCTTGAGGTCTCTGACAATTTCACTTGGCTCCCCTCAGATTTAAGAAATTACACTTACCTCCGTTGATATAGTAAAATACCTATAATATCCTCCACTTGGTAGAAAATTTTAAATTTAAGGCAATAAATTTTCAAAACCTAAAAAAAAATTATTTTTTTGTTTCTTGTCTATTTTCGCTCCTCTCTTTTCTAATTAATAAAACCTATTTTCATTATTTTTAGTTTTGTTGATATTAGCAAATTGAAATTACAAAATCAATAGAGGGAATAGATTATGTGTCAAAGTAAAAGCAAATGAATAGACTCACAGTGGTAAAGAAATAAATAATGAAATTGATAGTTGAAATAGAAAGAAGAACTAAAGATGTGAAATTTCTCATATTTTGTTTTTGTAAAAAAGCTTTTATAAAATGTCAATAATTACATAAGAATTTCTTTCATTGGATTAGAAATTTTTTATTATGATTTTATTGGGGAGGTAGAATTTATTCTCTAATTTTAAGATATTAATATTTTTAAACTCATAGGAGGGTTGTAATAGTGGTTTTAGGTCAGATTAAATTGTATTGAAAAAGTATTTGAGCACTAATATTTAATTTGGGGTATAAAATTGGTTGTCAATGAGGTTTGCATCTATTTTTTTATTTATTTTTTTTGCGTGACAAGTATTGATATTGTATATGCAATTTGGAATCTTTTGGACAGTTATTTGATTTTAAAACTTATGTTTGGATGGTTGTTAGGAATTAAACTTGTTGATTTATGCAAAATGTGGAAGAAAATGATTCTTAGTTTTGTACAAAAGGGCAATTTAGGATATTTGAGAGAAAATTTAGGTTGTTAGACCTACATTGTTACTAAACAGTAAAAGTAGGGGAGGTATATGTAATTTTAAAACCTAAGGGGAGCTGTCTATATTTGTTAAAAACCTCAGGGGAGGTTTTGTGAAATTATCCCTTTCTGAAAACAAGAAATACGTGAGTGCAGATTATAGTTACAATTTTATGGTTGACAAAAAATTGAAACATTGGCAAATTTTCTTGGATAAAAAGGAATATTACCGTCACTTGTGGCAATTTTTTTGAACAGTTGTCGTACGAAAGCCACATAGTCACAAAAAATATACAAACAAAATAAATTAAGCTAATCAACTATTAATGTCGTCAAGAAACTGGTAAAATGCTAATTTGGATTATAGGTTTTTATCAAAAAAAATTTTTACGTTTTTCGTGAATACATTTTTTAATTACCTTTTTATCTCACATATATTAAATAGCTATAGTATATTTTTCCACATAAACTCTAAAACATAGTAATCCAAATGGGATCTTAGGTTTTAATTAAAAGGTCAACTGAGGCCTAGTTCATTATCAAGGAGGTTTATTGATTGGTTTTAAGTTTAACAAATAAATTGTTTTTTTTTCCAAGGACAGTATCTCTGACGAAAGAAAACCTTTAGTTTAGGCTTCAAGAATTGGAATTGTCAAATCTAGGCAACATATAAAACTACTAAAAATAAAGTAAAATAGACTCTTTAGTATTATAGAAACGAAGAAGAAGTCATAAATCGGAGATGTAATAGATTAATATAGAAGTCCAAAAAGGACGGCCTTTATTTTTTCATTGTTGGATACAACTAAAAAAAAAAAATCAATCAATGTAAATTTATACACCCCATGACTTATTATAAGACAAAGTTTTACCTAAGTCAACAAATAACCTTCAAATATGGTTCATCAGTTTTTCTGTTTTTTTTCTAATAGAACTTATTTGGAAGTTAGAAGTAGGAAAAGAGAATGAGAGCTGAACCTAATTCTAAGACTGTATGAACAACGGTCTAAATTCATTTATCTAGAAGGCTTCAAGCATTATGTAAAGCTACAAACATTTTTGTTTCTTTTTTGAAGGGAGTAAATTTGTAGTATGATTTTCTTGAAGTCAAAGTTCATCTAATAGTGTTATAAAACATTTAAAAAAAGAAACTATAAGTAATTCCCTTGATTTTTGGTGGATTAATTTAATTTAAATACCATGACCATTTAAACACATGCAAGAGCAAAAACAAAAAGGGAATATGGCTAATTTCATCCTTAAACATTTTCATTAGTGTCAATTTAGTCCCTAACTTTTATTCCTAACCAATTTGATATGTGAACTTATTTTGCAGTTCCAATTAAGAACCTCCATGGCGGCGCCACCATCTAAAGCTGATCTAACTCCTAATTGACGAACAAAACAAGGGTGTTTTGGGAACGCTACTTATGAAACTGTAATAAATCAAGTATATCATATAAAAAATCACAAGATTATACTTTAAGAAAGTTTTATATATGGTGATTTTTTACATGATTTAAAGATTGTATCTGGTGATTTTTTACACGATTTAAAGATTGTATCGGGTGATTTTACTTGTTTTATTACAGGCATGTAAGTGGTGTTCCCATAATACCCCAATTCAATTAGTCAATTAGAAGTCAGATCGGTTTTAGACAGTGATACCACTACAAAGGTCCTGATTTGGAACTGCAAAATAAATTCAAATATTAAATTGGTTAGAAATAAAAGCTAGGGATTAAATCGGTACTGGTAAAAAAATTTAGGGTGAAATTGGCTATTTTTCCAAACAAAAATGTGCGATAATATTTTTTTTTTCCCGTCAGCTACTTTGCGATTATAGACTGTGGGAGAAGAAAACTTGACCAAAAGCAGAAGGTTTGACTGTCTCTTTTTTTGGATGTATTTTAGACTGAAATGACTTGACTTTGTAATTGCGTATAATGTGCTTAGATTCGGTAAGGATGACGTAAAATAGTGAGTTGAAAGGATGATGATTCAGCTGGCTTGACTTTGTCTTTGGTATGGAAGTTCATTTAATAAGTCATTAGCCGATCACACAAGATAATTATAGTCATGGATATATGTTTCAATAAATTAATGATAAAGAGGCTAATTATGAAAAAAGAATTTAAAAATGTTTCTTTCTTTTGAAAGTACGGCTACTCTTGATTTTTTGTTTTTTAATAGTAAGTCTGGGTTATTTTTGAGGCTTAACATTCACATGTTGTAACTGCGTTAAATTAAACTTGAATAGTGCACTGCTCAAATTCGACTAATTAATAAACTCAACCTTGATGCTTGAGCTTGAGCTCATCGAAATCTTGAAAGTTGAGTTGGTCTCGATCTCGAACTCGAGCTCAATTTTGGTCTGCCTTACTTGAACTCGATCTCAAGTTCGATCAAATCAAGTATAGTCAATCTTAATTCGAGCTCAATCTAGTTGAATTGATCCCAATCGAGTTTAAGTAATATAAATTTATATTATATATAATCTAAACTAGGAACAAGATAGATATTTCACACTAGTAAATTTAAAAATTTTAAAAAAAAACATATGTATGTGAAGCTAGATTGATCTCGATTACATTCGATAAGCTTTTGAACTTTACATATTAAGCTTGAGTTCAAAATCATCAAGCAATTTGAGCCGCTCAAGTTTGAGCTCAAACTTTGTCAACACGAGCTCAAACTTGAGTTTTGACTGAGTAAGCTCGCGAGTTATTCGATTGAACTCAACTTGTTTGCACACCTAAAAACCAATGGTATAAAAGATAAAAATGAATAGGAGAGAATATGAAAATCAAATATAAATGTGGAATGTGAATGTGAATGATGCACTTCAGCCATAATAAAGAATAAGGTTTTTGATCATATTTAAACTGTGCATTCAAGGGTAAGAGATCTTCTTGAAAATTTGACATCAGTTAGAATGAAAATTTGATTTTAGATTCTTAACTCTCTCGAGTACGATTTAAATTTGATCTGTACCTTTAGTTTTATAAACAAGGCAAAATGGGCATCGTCCATATTTCACATTTAGGATTGATTTTTAGATTTTTTCAATTTTATTTTGCCTTTCATATCATAAGTTTCCATTAAAGATTATATGCTCTTCAAAAGAGCATGATTGGAAAGAAATTTTCAAATTGCAGCCAATGAAGGTAAAACAATCTATCATTTTTATAGTTACAGGGAACGGACTTGAGACATATTAGTTTAAGATTAGATTTTCTCATAATATAGTAGTGTGAAATATAGTAGGTTTAAGGTTAAATTTTCTACTGATATTTGTAAACGTTTTGTGAAAAATTAATTTATAATGTAAAATCAGGTCAGTTGGCTATTCTAATTAGATCTCCGGAAAGGTATTGTCTGGGACTTGATTTTTCTTATTTTCTAGGATACAACCGATTTTACTTGTGGCTTTGAAATCAAAGTCTACTAATTACTTACCGTCAAATCTTATCATCAATTACAATTTATTTTGTTAGCAACCAAAAAGACAAGAAAATTACATTTTTATGCAAGTCGTTTAAGAGGGATGCTGTTTGTGTAGATATAAGTCATCATAGGAATGTAGAGGAAGAAACTGCCACAAATTCAATTTGATGGCCTAATGTTTCTCAAAGTTAATATGGCCATTTCAATCTGGAGCAGCAAAAACTGTTGATCCTTCAAAGCATTGGCTTCATCTGCATCTGATTTATACCTGTACCATGAAGCCCAATAGAGATGGTTAACAAAGTTCACAAAACTTAGGATGGCTAGGAACCAGTAGAACAGCTCCAACTTATTGTGGTTCAAATCTGCTCTCTTATCATCCCTGTTTACTTGGAGTAACCTTCTTGGTAAATGGCATTCACTACGTTGATGAAGACTACTCAAGAAGCATCCAAATGTAGGGGTGGCAATCGAGTCAAAAATGGGTTAACGGGTCAGGTCAAGATTTGGGTATAACAGGAGACTCGCTGATCTGAACACGACCCGTCAATTAGTGATGGGTCAACATGTTTGACTCGAACACGAAATTTTCAGGTTGGTGGGTCATTCGAATGACCCGAAACATAATTCTAATTTACTAATCTACCGCTATAATTTCTAATAAAACCAATTCCGCACAAGACTAGTTACGTAATCAAGTAAAAAAATCTCAATAAAACAATTTCAAACCAGATCTAAAATAAATTAAAACACCGTAAAAGTATTTTATCCCAAATCAAATCTGAAATAAGTTAAAACACTTTAAAAGTAAAAAATAATGTAATATATCATTTGTCTAAACATAACAATTCCAACTTCACACAAGTTAAACAAATTCATTTCTGATTAAATGGTTAATGCCTTTGGAAAAAAAAAAAGAATAACTTAGTTTAGTTAGATAAAATATTTTTTATATTTATTAAATTATTTTTAATTCATAAACGGGTTATCAGGTCAATCGTGAGTAATCTGAATTAGACCTGTTTTCTTTTTGGGTTCATCGGGTTCGATCCGATTCTAACACGAATCTACGAAATCTTAACCCAAACCCATTAATTTTGTATTAGATTCGTGTCATGTTTTCAGGTTGCGTAAGAAATTGCTACCCCTACAAATGAGACTGATAAAGGTGCAAATGAAGTCGCGAGAGATCTCATCCATTTGGGAGCCTCCCTGTTAAAAAATTCCAGTAGTCCAATCACTGAAAACATCTCATCGATGCCAAGGCTCCGTATTGGAAAGAGAGGAAGAAAAGACTGATTGGCTTCAGTGGATCCTTCAGTTGTTGATGCCTTCTTTTTACCTCAATCAATCCAGCTATACCCATTGAGATGATCGAGAGTACGAAACTGATGCCTACACGTTGTGTTCCCTGTTGGGTGACCAGTGAATTTTCGAGCCAGTGGAACGATAAAAAACTCGTAGATTGGAACAAGAATGGGCATGAAAAGCAGAGGAATCACTGGATTTGAAGCTAATGGAATCTTTAGAGATCCTACGGGAGTATTCATGCAGTACCCTTGAAGAACTGAACATGTCTGCAACTGTGCCATGCACGTATTCGTTATAACTGTACTAAAAAGTATTGGGAGCATTCTGATCAGAATTTTGACTTCTTCTACTTGTGTTACTGTGCATACCTTCCAAGGCTCTGGAGCCGCCCCTTCTCGGACTCTAACAGCATTGTCTAGCAACCTGTTTAATAGTTGAGGAGATTGTTTCAAGAACAGGCTATTTCAAGATTTTCCCCTAGTCCAAGTTTCATCAATCTGATTTACTGCGACGGAAAAAGAACAACCAATCATATCTGGCGCAACTGAAATTCTTGTAATTGTTTAATTACCTGTACTGGTTAGTGCGTCCAATTGCATCTTTATCATCTATCTCATATTAACTCTTCGGGAGTTTCTGGTAACCTTAAATTTCTGTTTCGAATTGCAGCAACTACAACCTGGAAACAAGTTCACCATAAATCAAGAACATGTATACTAATAAATAATAATAGATATTGCAATGGGAAAAATTCAAGAACCATGCTCACACTTCTTTTTACTATCTAATCAGTCAATGAGGGGCACAATTAGTATTGAAGGACACTATAGTCAAAACACAATTGAGAAATAATTTCCATCCATACAATGCACTAAAGGCTTCGCTGTATGGAATTAATCGTTGATGTGAAATTACGATGCTACCCTCACAATCATGGTGCCAATGATGGACAAAATTCATTGTTCGTTTCCTCATCCTCACGTTTATATTCTTATTAGTATTATATATATAATATATTTATATTTTGGTATATATAATTCTATATTCAAATATATAATTACTAAATACTAATATTTACGTGTCAAAATGTATCAATATATATTAGAAATATTAAATATACAGAAACAATAAAAAATATCAGAAGATTTAGACAGAACAGAATGACAATGAAAGCCCAATGCCCTAATTTCATTTCCCCTCGGGTTCTGCCTTCTTCCCTCACCAATTGCTGTGTGCCTCTGCTCTCCAATCTCCACTTGAGCCTCACGTCTTAAATCTATCCTAAGAAAATCTAAGAAATTCTATGTGTCAATATCATCAAACTAGCAGCATCAACAGCAGAACTGATCGACGTTTTGAATGCTATCCGAAGCTCATTAAACAATTGTTTCTCGTCTTAAATCCAAAACTAGAGGCAACGTAACTATTTCCAAAACCCTTCTTTACGTTATTTTTTTAGGGTAATTTTATGTTTCTTTTTTGTGCTTTTTTCTCGATGTAATTAAACTCATACACAAGCATCCATATGTGATTACGGGGAAAATTTATAGAAAAGGAGAAAACTAGGAAAAAGCATGCTTAGAATTAGAAGTAGTCCCCAAATAAATGTTGTCCATTTACCCAAGTAGCCTTTTCCTTTTCGTTGCGCCCCATTTTCCGCAATGAAAATGTTTTTACAAAAAATGTTGTTTTTCATTTAAAAAATATAAGTGAAAAAGGGTTTAAAATGAGACTTTAAAGAATGAAACAGTTCGGACCCAAAATTTAGTCTAAAAAGAGTTTTAAAAAAAATAGAAGTCGTCACTTGGTATTGAGTTTAGATGTACCAAGTCACCCAAAATATTTTTAACAAAAAATAAAAATAAAATAAAACCCTTTTTGATAACTTCAAATTTTCGAAAATGAGAAAAAATGAGTTCGAAAATCACAGTTGAAAAAAGGGAAGGCAATGGTTCGATTGACTCAAAGTTAAGGCACCCTTTCAACCTAGTTTAAGTTAGTTGCAATATTTTGTCAAAATTTTCCTAATCTAACATTTAAACTTATCACAATTGGATATTCCTATATGGATGCAAACCTAAACTTAAAGAAACTATCAAAAAAGGGCAAAATATCCATTCAAGATCTAATTGATACCAATTGCATTAATTGCGAAACCCAAAAATAATCCCTTGAAAGGGTCACAAGTATGCAAAAATGAGATTCGAAAAAACGAAAATTAAATTATATGTAAGTATAAGTGATCAAAGAAAAGTGAATGCAATATAATGGATACGGGAGATAAAACTCGTGACACAATTTTCTTTCTTATAAAGGGATTAATGGGACATTTAAGCTAAAGATCTATAATCACCAATTTCTCATATTCAGAAAATGACTCTTCTAACATAAGCAAGCAAATGAACTACCTTATTTTATAATTTGCTAAATAAGATACAATTTTAAATGATATGGTTCACACACATATAGGGTAAGGGAATAATATAAGAGAAAATATCATACAAATGAGAAAAGATCTTAAAATAGAAAAATATGTATGAAATGGAACGAATAGCTCACAATACATGAATCTAGCACGTGGATGATCTAAGGGTTTAGCGTTGGATTAGCCCATTTTAGAAATTCTCACTAGTATTGGACTAATAAGAAAGTGAAGGGAGAAGCCACAACTAACGTTGGACTAGTGTGGTAACATCATGCAATCATAATTCATAACTAGGAGGGGTTCACCGCGCAAGTGCGCGGTGGGAAAATTTGAAAATGTATATGCCCAGGTAGATTCTATTAACGGAGATAATCGAGAAAGGCAAGAAAGCGGAATGAAATCAGACAATAATACATAGAGCATATAAATTGCTATAATGTAGTTGCAATAACTCATAACAGATGGATGGGGGAATAATAAAAAAAGTTCAAAGTCTAGCAGCCATCTGGCTAGAAATAGCTTAAAAATTAAAGGCAAGCGAAGAAAAGCTTAGTTGTTGATGTTAAGGCCATTGAAGTTGATGTGATTGATGTTCATGGGTTCATCCATAGCGTATGAAGTAATTATTTCATAGGCTGCACATTTGATGCCAGCGAATCTGGAAGAGGAAGGTTTAACGTAGAACAGTTTTGTCCTTTTTTTGCAGAGTACGCATGAGGTATGAAGCTAGATCAATTTTCTGGGTCAAGAAAACGAAGGGAAGAAATTAGTGTAAAGAAAACATAAAGGGAAGAAAACACTCGTGACTGGATAGGGATGAATAGGCACCTGTTCGTATAAATAATGGAGTTCAGCAGTTGAGTAGTTAATTAAATTTTCAGCTTCAGTTCCCATAGCAGTAGCAGCCAATGATCCGCTTGAATCAGCAATGAAAATGGTAATACAAGCTCTGTAAGGGAGAAAATGGTATAACAGTTATGAAAAAGTATGGATTTCATGAATTCATTGAGTAAAGTGATTGTATGCACTGAAGAGCTTTAAAAACCTTGGTAAGAGTTCAATGTTAGCCTGACAGTATTCGCATTGAACTATCGATGTGCCTGCAAAGCTGTTTGGTTGATGACATTGGGGGCATGCCATATAGAATAATTTTTGGGGCCTAAAGGAAATTTCAATGATTCCTTTAATCCATGCAGTAGTGGTTCTCTGTAAAATAATAATAATAAGGATAGAATGGAGGTAAACATGATTTATAGAATATAAATAGCAACAAGACAGTGACCTGTTGAAGTGCAGCACTAATACGAAGAATTCTATTATTGGCAACAGGAGGGAGAAGAACTCGCGGATCAGTGTAACTTCCATTATCAATTAGCTTGTCTATTGCAAGTGCATGACTATGGTACCTGATATATATAAAATGGGAGAAACGGTCTTTAAGTGGCTCAATGTAAATGGGAAAGCGGTGTATCATATATTTAATAGTTCTGACCAGAAATCAAGATGCATTGCTTGTTGCAAAAATGGAGCCACCGTAATGGCTGAACAATAAGAAGTTGAGAAGCTCAGGTCTGGTATTGAAATAAAAAAAGTGTTAAAACCAACAGCTTTCTAAGAAACATATGCATTTAACGTTCTTGAAGAAAAAGAGAGTAGTATATAGCTACAATTGTTTGTTGTCACCCTGACTCTTGTCGCAATAATGATGGGAAAATGGCGCCCAGGAGCTCTAATGATGGGACCATCCAGTTCTTCGAATTCTTTCCAAAGGGTTAGAATCATTGGTTTCATACTGGGAAGAAAAAGAGAGTATAAAGTCTAAGAACCTTTTCTGGAATCAAAAGCAACAGCCGTCGCCGGCAACAGCATCAGTGCATACAATCATCAGGTTAGAATCATTAGTGCTTTTTTAAGACGGCAATTCATCACGGTGACAGCATTAGCATCCGCCCATCTTTCCTTTTCTTTGCAGCATTAGCATCACGGCGACGGCGCAAAAGCTCGGCCTTTTCTTGCTCTGGCATTTCGGCATAGCGTTTACGACGCCTTGAATTCCTATCCATGTTCTTAGACTGGAAGGCTGAAGAAGATAAACTAAGCCCAACAACCAAAGGAAAAATGACACAGCAACACCCAGAGTGCAGAACAGGCAAGAGAAGAAATGGAATAGATACAATCACACAGCAACAAACACAGAGGCATGCAACAGAGGCACAGAGTAGAGGACAAAACATTTTTTTGTAGCAAGAAATTCGAGCACAGGAGGACAATAATAAAAATATGTAGAGTAGAATGAAAGAGCACAAGGAAGAATGAATATGCTTAAAGGAAGGAACAGGAGATTAGAATAGTTTAAAAACCTGAACTGGCTCAAACAAGCACTGACTGGAAGCACACGTCTCCAAAGCCAAAAGGGCACCAGGTGAAACAGAACTGGCGCAACACACTGCCACAGCTTCCAGAAAAACAACGAAAGGTTTAGCACGCACACAACAGCAGAAGCAACAATGAATAACATGGAGAAAGAAGATAAGAGCAAAGAAAATAGACAAAAAAAAAGCATAAACAAGCATTACAGCGAACAAACAGAGTGCAAAAAGGAGAAGGATGAAAGAAAATGAGCAGCGAACAAGGCAAGGTTGAGAGGATGTAAGCGACCAACAAACAAACGAAGAGAGCTAAAAGCCGAGGGAAAATGATAAAAAAATGGCTGCAACGAAAACAAACGCGAACATGCACAGCATCGACGAAGGCAACAACACAAACCCGCATTTAAAAAAACCAGAGGAAGGAAAAGTAAGGAGCTAGAGCTGTGGTTGTGGAAGACAACAATGCAACAGTAACCAGCTACAAGCAAAGGAAAAAGACCGGGAACATGCAGAGGAAATTTAAAACATAGAGAAAATGCAGAAAATCTCTGGAAACAAAAGGAACATCACCATACACAGCATCAGTGCAGCATAAAAAAAAAAAAGGAAAAAGACTAAGAACCTGCAGCTGCGTTTATGGAAGACGGCAATGCAACAATAACCAACTCCAGAGCTAACAACCAGGAAACAAAAAGAATGTAAGACAAACAGAGCTAAAAGAGTACAACACAAAATTTTAAAAAGCAAAAGCAACGGTGAAGACAGAATACACTCACCATAAGCACAGCAAACAAGCGATAGCAAAAAGCAGCGAACAGAAGACAGAGCAATCAAAAGCAAGCTAAATGGAACCCAAAAAGAAAGATATCCAGCAGAAACCGACCGAATTACCCAACGGTTACGAGGTTTCCTAGCATGGCCGTACAGGGATTAAATGCCTCGTTCGTAAAAACCGAAGCAAGTTGAAGATTGGAAATTTGGCGGTAGAGGCCATTTGACACAGATGGGCACACCCGCAGAGATTATTACCAACAAATACAGAAGTAAAAAAACAGGTAAAAAAAACAAACTCTCAAGGAGCAAAACGTAATTTCACCTCTGACCAAGAGGCTGTTCTGCCGCTAATGACTAATGATGACTATGACTAATGACTAATGACATCAGTTCATTTGTTTTGGGGAAAAATATATATATATATATAAACCATGCAAAAACTACCTGTCTTAAAGAAGAAGAAGACTACCTGGTACGGGAAGCTGACATCATAACCAACGGCCAATCCCTACAACGCACATGGGCGGACGACCATCCAACGTGGCAGGGGGCGGTTCCCTCTTTATCTATATGGTTGATAAAACAAATAAAGTATGAATTAAAAACAAGTAAACATATAAAAGCATATAGCACATAACACATAAGAATAATATCTAGATGCAAAATCCTAAGAAAGCGGGTAAAACATATAAGCACATAAACATATAAACACACGAAACCTATCTATTATAATGGGGGATCTAACTACAATCTAAAATGGGAGAAAATATAATAAAATAAATCTATCTATTCTATCTATTACATTAGTCTATCTAATTACAATTTTTTCAAAAATATTACCTATCTATTACGTCTTGAGGTATTTAAGTATCTCTCCAAATAATTATAAAATTAACTACAATAAACATTAAAAAATTGAATAAATATTTAAATTAAATAAATAATAAAACATGTAAAAACATATAAACATACAGGAACACGTATAAGCACATAAGAACATATAATCAAAATTTAAAGGATAATAGGGGTACCTTCTTTTTGAAATGGTTACACCCTATGTATAATCAAAACGACAAAAGGATTACGGCATCAATTTAATTGGAAATATAAAGATGTACAAGATTCACATTACCATGTTAAAAAAAATATAAATAAATTCAAAACACTTGAAATCATAATTTAAATACATGCAAGAGAAGCATAATTAACAACTAAAGGAAGGGAGCGATTATAATTGGGGAATCAAAACTATTAGGGATTAAATTATAAAAATAAAAAAAAATTTGGGGTCAAAATATAATTTTACAAAATGGGTCAAAAATTAAATAAAGATAAAGTTTAAGGATCAAAATACAATTAAATTAGTCTAAATGAAAGAAATCTAAATTTTTTGGACTGCAATATAATTACTCAAAAAATCAGGGTCTTACAAATTCAATTTTAGATTTGGGTAAAATGTGAAGACAACAAATTGGATCATTATTCTTCTTTATCACTTGGGCCAGACTACTCTATCCCAAAAGAAAAAGGCGGGCTAATTCATTAAAAGACAAGCAAACCCAATTAAAACTTTAACAAACTCAAATATAATGGACACAATGGGCTTAAATTTAAAGCCCAGTCATAAACCCACAAAAATTAAACACAAGCCCAACTAATCCAGCCCATATGAAATGAAAGTCACAAGCCCATTCTTTTTCTTTCTTTCTTTTCTTTCCCTTTCTTTCTTTTCTTTCTTCCCCCTTTTTTTTTTTTTTTCTTTTCTGGTGGATTGAAGCTCCGGTGCGGGCATCCATGGTGGATGCTAGTAGTAAAGCCGTTGTTAGATCGCCGCTACTGGCAACCTCTCTGGTCGCAAAAAATCACCAAAATACATCTTTTCACTCAATTTTTTGCGTAGAATCCGTTTCTGGCCTTAGTTTTTACAAAAAACGAACGAAAATGCTCAAAAGTGCAAATTACAGCTGATTTTTGTGTTTTTTAAAATCATTCAAATCTTCACCAAAACCATTAAATTTACACCAAAACTCTTCTTGCGATTTCTACAATCCAACTATGACCTTAAATCAACAAAAAAAAAAAGACCCAATTTAATTCGGTTTTTCCTTTTGGTATTTTTTCAAACACTTTATATGCATAAACAAAACCCATTTATCTTCCCTTAATCTTGTCCTATGACTTGCCTAAAATCCCAACAATGCAACAACAACAACAACAACAAACCAGCAAAAGCAAGAGAAAAACAAGCAACAAAATATGCATTTAACATGATTAAAAATCTGAAAAATATCTCAATGAAAGTGGTTGTCCCTTGGCTAAAATTTTTTGATGAAATTCCAAGCTTCAATTGTCAAACCGCCTAATCCCCTTTTTATTATGTTTGATTTGTAGTAGAAAATGCGTAGAGGGAGGGAGTGAGAGAGCCGAGAGAAAGTTTGGGAGACTGAGGGGAAAATGTGGCCTAGTTTAGTGTTGTGTGTGTGTGAGAAATTGAGAAGGAGGAAGGGTTGAGAGAGAGTGAGGGGAGGAGTGTTAGTGTGTTGTGTATTGAGAAAACCAAAAAAGGACCGAGAGAGGAAAAGAAGAAAAAATGGTGGGGTGGGTGTTAGATTTGGTTTGTAATAATAGATTTTGTACCAAAATAGAAAAAGAAAGAGGAATGGAAGATTGAGTATTAAATTGGGCCAATAGTGTATTTGGTGGAAAAAAATGATTGGAGGGTGATTTTTTTTTCTTGATTTCCTTTTCCTTTTTTTGATTTTTTTCTCTTTTCAAATAAACCTACAAAACAAGAAAATCACATTAAAATGTATAAAAGTAAATGACCCATTAAATAGATAAAAATTCAAGAAAATATTAAAATTGACAAAAATTTGGTGTCTACACTTTGCTTTAAGAAAAAATTCTGATTAGTAGTCTAAGTGCTAGATAAAATGCTTTTTGTCCTTTTTCCATTTCTTGTATGCAACATAATTACCCCTCCAAAAGCGAGTTAAGAGGATTTGATCAGTGTTAAAGCTTAAATTAGAAAAGGAAAAAATTGAATCAATCTGGATTGTATTGGATTAATTTCAAGTTTCTAAATCAAGCTAAATTTTGATAAACTTGTACAAAAATCTGGTGACTGTGAATAAAGGGATTGGACAAATCTTAGTAGGAGCAAATTGAGAAGGCTATAGAGAAGTTCTAACATTTAAAGATGTATTAACTGTTGATTATGTTTTATTCATTATTTTCAGAACTGGATTGGACCGGCCAGTTTGATCGATTCAACTATGAATTGGCCATGACTTCAGTCCAGTTAAGCACTAAAGCTGCAAAGTAACATAAAATCGTCAAGAACAGTCAACCTTGTGATCCGAAAAAAACTGGATGAACCATAAACGGGCGATATTTGAGTTTTCTATATAATCCTTAATAAAAACAAATTAAACCATACTTTACTGAACGAAGCCCTAATGCTCCCCAACTTCAGTGAAATCGCCGTTGTCTTCTCTTTTTTACTCCTTTCTCTTCCTTTGGCTTCAAGGCCTTGATAGAGTCTTTCCTATCCTTCCAGCCCTAAATCTACGACTCTGGAGCCCTCCAAGTTCTCAAATTGCACTCTAATCTTGAATTGGCATGCGAGTAAAGTAGTGAAAACTCTTTTTTCTTTCACCAAATTCGGGATGTTTTCCTTTTATGCAAATCCGGGATTGTGGTTAGCTCTCTTCCTTTTACAAAATTTTATCTACATGTTATATTTTAATGCTAATTAATTTCAATTTATTTTTCTTTCTTCTAGTGCTTGTCTTTCAATTTTTTTTTGGGTTTTGCATCGTTATTATCTGTATGTGTTACTAGTGTTTACTACTTCACTGTGAAATTCTTGTAACTTTACTACTATGAATTTATACTTTGAATTGGGATAATATTTTGATGTTGGATTTTATGTAAAGTTCAACCTTGATTTTGCCCTCAATGAACTTTTCACTTTTTTGGTCTTACACCTTGACTAGACTATTGATCAAATAGAGTATCTCACAAGCCGAGCTCGACCCAGCTCGTTAGGAGCTTGACTTGGCTCATTTATCTCAGTAAATGAGTCGAGCTCGAATTGAAAATATACTCATTTAGTAAATGAGTCAAGTCGAGCTCTACTAGCTCGAAATTTAGGGGCTTTAGTGTCATTTTATTATGTATCTAGTAATAACACCCTAAAATTTTCCTAAATCGCTAAGAAAATTTCCCATTGCTCCAATTTTCTTTCCTTTTCCTCAGCTGTCACTTTCATCACCCAAACTACCCTACCACTATCAACCGGTCACCTCACCACCATAAACTAGTCAAACAGTTATCTAACCACCGTCCATTGGGTAACCGTAGCGTACCACCATCTACTTTTGCAGTGACCCATCTACTACCACCATTGAAGGAAACAAAGCACACATGCACCTATCGGTTGTCACAGAACCACCTCAATAGAGCCAGTGGCTGATACCATATCACTAACTGTGTAATCTGGTAAGAAATATTAACCCCTTGACCCCTTTTTGTTGCCTTTTGCATAGTATTTTTTGCTTTAGAATCTGTTTTGAACTACTTGATGCTTAATTGTTATGGCAATGTTTCAAATTTGTAATTGACATGAACTTAAGTTATTTTAGACTTTAGATTGACTACTTTGAATGTAGAAACTTGGATTTAATAGAGGGATTGTACCAATCAAATTTGTATTGTGAATTTGTGATTTCTACATCTATTTCAAATGTAGATCTAGTTGTGAAATTTTCTGAAAAATTTGTTAACAGGTTGAGACTTGGTTGTTAATAGATTCAAGTGTTCGAGCACGAGTCTCGAGCTCACTCGAGATCATTAAGCTTGGCTCGCTTTTGCAACTTGAGTTTGAATTCAAATTCGAGCTTAAAGCTGTGTTTGACGAGTCGATGTTGAACATTTTTTGAAGCTCGAACTACTAATCGAGTAAGCTCGAGCCTAGCTCGATAAAGGTTCGAGTCGAGTTCGATCATTAGATGCTCAGGATTGGCTCGACTCCATTAAAAGCACTAACCATGACGGCAAATTAAACCGGAACATTGTTTTTTCAAGTGAACTAGATAAGGAGATGAAATTTGATAAACTGATGTAATAATCATGTAAAAGATGTATATTTAGCCACTAATTCAGAGCTTTTCTTACTAAAATATGTTTGCCTATTGGCTACAATAATCTGTTAGCTATCAATGTTATTGTCTTTCCCTTTTTCTTTCCTTTTAGCTTTATTTTGTTAGATGGAGTACAACCACCAACAATTTACTATTGTTTAAAGCAATGGTCCATAGCATACATGAAGTATGCATCGTGACTTTATTATTAACCACAATTAGTCCATAGCATACATAAAGGTGGCAAACTTCATAGGAATGAAAAACTTTACAATTCATGCTTGGGGATACCCAAGAAATCTGGTAGTGACAGAACTAGGACCAAACCTGTTTCAGTTTCAACTGAAAAGAGAAGAGGACAGAGCAAAAATCATGAAGGGAGGTCCATGGATAATAGACAACCAGATCCTAGTTATGAAGCAGTGGAAGGCAGGGTACGAACGGAACCTTAACCACTTCAGGTTTGCATACCTATGGATACAAATTTGGAACCTCCTCGTTCATTGGATGTGCAGAGCAGTTGGATTTAAACTTGAAAAAAATTTAACTCAGTGAGGGAAGTGATAATCCCAATAGGAGAGGGGAAAAATGGTAGGCTTATGAAGATATTAGGTGAAGTGGATGTTTTCCAATCGTTAGTGAGAGGAACTTCAGTGAAACTGGATTGAGAGAATACATGGGTAGAATTTAGATATGAACGGTGTCCGAATTTCTACTATAATTGTGGGATTATAGGACATGGGGATAAATCTTGTAATGGAGGAAGTGGGGATGGACAAAATAATAGGGAAGGACAGTTTGGAGTATGGCTGCGAGCGGGAGATATAATGACATCCCCTTTGAAAGCTTGGAAAAGACCTAGCAAAGAAGATGTTCAGAGTCAAGTTGTAGCAATGAAGGTCAAAAGCGTGGCAGAAACAACAGCAAAGAAACAATATAGCCAAAGTCCAAGCACCAATGATCCAATGACGAGTAAAGGAAGGGATATATAAGAAGAACAAAGACAAAGACCAGAGAATGATTGAGAATGAGATAAGGTGGATGGAAATTCTAAGAGAAAACATTGATTAGAACATCGTGAAGGAGAAGAAGGAAAAAGATAAAGGAAGAAGTGAAGCCAAAGTCCACAGTGATAGGGAGGAAACAAGAGGGGAAATGAAAGAACTAGTAGGACAGGAAGAAAGCAAGGAAGTGTAGAGGACAACCAAGCAGCAGACATGGTCATAGAAGAAAACTCAGGTAATGAAATGATAAATAAGAATGGCTCTATTTGGATTTAGACTTTTTTGAAAAATAATTTTTTCATCTACAATGCTATAGTAATACACAAACAAAAACAACTCCAAAAACACCATATCCATACAATATGTCAAAAATAACTCCAAATATATAACAAAATACACCACTACCCATCACTTTCCACTACCACGCCCACCACCTTACCGCCATCACCCCTACACCCACGACCCTCTCTCATCTCTTCTCTCTCTCCGCCCATCTTTCCTCCCTTACTCCTCTTCCTTCTCATTTTTTCTTCCTCCTCTTTCTCCTTCTTCTTCCTCCTTTCTTCTTTCCCTTTACCCACCCCCTAATTTCCTTTCCCTCAACTAATCGCAACCTTCCTAGTCACAATCAAATCTGATCGCGACCAAGATGATCATGATTATAGTGGTAGGTAAAGTCGCAGCCACCACCCGTGAGCGGGAGAGGGGTTTGGGGTTGGAGGGAAGGAAGAGAAGGGAGAAAGAAAAGGAAAGAGGGAGGAGGAGGAGAAGGAGAAGGAGGAGGAAATAGAGGAGAGGAAGAGAAAAAAGAAAGGGGGAGGAACATGGAGGGGATAGTGGTGGATTGTGTAAATTTAAAAAAAAAATATCCCAAAAAAATTATAAATTATAAAAAATACTCAAAAATATATTTTGAAAATACCTTTAAAAACAATCCAAAAAACATCTATAGTAAAAGTTTGTCATAGATACAGTTACAGTAAAGTTTTTGAAAAACACTCCTAAAAACAGTTAATCCAAATAGAGCCAACGTTGTTGGAACTGCAGAATCTCAAGGGAATGGAAAAGAGGAATAGCATCGCCTAGCACCTGAGAACAATAGCATGAAAGGAGACAAGAAATAAGGCAGGAGAGTGTTAAGAACCAGCTGTGCTTCCCTACAGGACATTGCCAATAGAGAAAGTACAAGGAGGCAAGGAGGGAAGAAAGTTTCCTACGTATCAACAAGGTCCTGACCCAATGGAGAAGGATACAATGGATGTTCCAAAGAAGAAAGTTCTACCATTCACAGTACAGGAGAATTGGAGGCTAACCCCTTGGCGTCTCCATTGTTTAAGTGAAGGTTGAAGTATGGGATTGTTGAGATACAAGAGACCCCTTGACAATTTCCCAATTAAAAGAGGTTTTGAACCTCCACTCTCCTAACATAGTTTTTTTGAGTAAGACAAAAAATCAGGAAAAGTTCATGAAACAAGTACAAGAAAGAATCAAATTTGATAATAGTTTTTGTGATGCACTTAAAGGGGAGAGCAGGTGGCCAAGCCCTATTTTGGAGGATGAAGTAAATTTGCATGAAGTGAATGTAACCGATTGATACATAGAAGCGAGAGTAATAGACCAGAGGGATAATAGTCATTGGTAGTTGATAGGTTTTTATGCAACTACAGAGAAAAGTTTTAGGAAAGAACAGTGGAAGTATACTGAGTATAAGAAGAGGGATTGGGGTGAGACCTGGGTTTTAGTGGGGGATTTTAATGACATATGTTCCAATGGAGAAAAATGAGGAGGAAGAGAGAGGCCAGAGGGAAGTTTAAGGCATTTCAATTCCTTTATTAAAGGGAATGACCTAGTTGAAGTAGTTTTCATAGGAGTTCCTTGGACATGGTGCAATTCCGGGAAGGGGGTGGGAGAAGTAAGGGAAAGGTTGGATAGGTGTTTGGGAAGTGTGAGTTGGGTTCAAAAATTTGATAAAGCAACATGTGAACATGTGGAAAAGGAAGCTTCTGATCACTGTCTTTTGATATTGGATATGAATCCACATAACAGAAAAGTGACGCAAAGATTTTACTTTGATCAAAGATGGGCCAAGGACAAAGGAACAGATGAAGTGATAATAAAAGCCTGGGAATGGAACAAGCTGGCTCACGGATGTTCAAAGTGGTAAAAAGCATAAAGAAATGCAGAATTGCTTTGCTTGAATGGAACAAGAAAGTGAAGGGCAACACAAAAGCAAAGATCCAGGAACAAAAAGAGAAACTGAAAGCAGTGAAAACAGGAAGTGACCCAGGCAGTAGAGGGGACATAGCAAATCTGAAAATGCAACTTAGCAGAGCATATAACGAGGAGGAACTATTCTGGAGTTAGAAGTCAAGGAGTAGATGGCTTAAAGAAAGTGACAAGAACACAACGTTTTTCCACATAAGTGTAATGACCAAGAGAAAAAGGAACAAAATCGGCTTGTTACAAAAATTGAATGGGGACTGGTGTAGAAATGAGTAGGAAATTGAAAAAGAATTGTGTAATCACTATAGGGAACTTTTCACTCCTACAAAGCCTGGAGAATTTGATGAGATTCTACAAAGAATACCTTGCACTATTTCCAGTCTGATGAATGAGTAGTTAATTAAACAAGTAGAAGAGACGGAAATTCAACAAGCTTTGTTCTCTATGTTCCCAAACAAAGCCCCAGGTGTAGATGGTATGTCTCCCTTGTTTTTCCAAAACTATTGGCCCATCATTAAAGTTGATGTTATCAAAGCCATTAGCAGTTTTTTTCATAGTAGAAATTTGCTTAAATATGTCAATGAGACCATCATATCTCTAATTCCAAAAATTGATAATCCAGTGAAGTTAATCAATTTCAGACCTATTAGCCTGTGTACAGTGCTGTATAAAGTCATATAAAAAATACTGGCTAATAGACTGAAAAGGGAATTAAAGCACTGTATTAGTTCCTCTCAATCTGCTTTTATCCCAGGGAGACAAATTCTGGATAACGTTTTTATTGCTCATGAAATTTTACATTTCCTGAAAAATAAGAGAAAAGGTAAGGTAGGCTTCATGACCTTAAAACTTGACATGTCTAAAGCCTATGATAGGATAGAATGGAGATTTCTTGGGAGACTGATGATGCATATGGGATTTTGTCCCACTTTTGTTAAATGAATCATGGTTTGTATTTCCACTGTTTCTTATTCCTTTAACCTGAATGGACAATAAGTAGGACATGTCACTCCTACAAGATGGCTACGTCAAGGTGACCTCCTATCCCTATATTTGTTC
Source organism: Coffea eugenioides (assembly GCF_003713205.1). NCBI lineage: Eukaryota > Viridiplantae > Streptophyta > Magnoliopsida > Gentianales > Rubiaceae > Coffea > Coffea eugenioides. Next base: position 37,613,517 of record NC_040035.1, on the reverse strand, counting down.
ATTATATGTGCCAAAGGGCTGTCTAACTTACTCAAGAAAACTGTGGAAGCAAAAGAAATCACTAGCATAAAAATTTGTAAAGATAGCCCCATGGTCTCTCACTTGTTCTTTGCAGACGATTCTCTTTTGTGTTGCAAAGCAAGCAAGCAGGAAGCTATGAAGGTGAAGGAAATCCTTGAACAATATGGACAAGCTTCTGGACAAGCTATTAATTTTGACAAATCAGCAATGTATTTCAGCAGGACCATTCCAAGCCAGTCAAGATTGGAGATAAGTGAAGCATTGGACAACATGAGGGAGGCGTCCAGTGGAAATACTTAGGCCTGCCAATGAATATAGGGAGGTCAAAGAACCAGGTATTCGGATATCTTAAGAATAAAATCACTAGCAAGACGCAAGGGTTGAAGCAGAAGACTCTAAGTCAAGGAGGGAAAGAGGTCCTGATCAAATATGTGCTCATAGCAATGCCAACGTATATTATGTCTTGCTTTAAATTATCCAAAGAACTGTGTAAGGAAATCTGTTCTAGAATTGCTAGATTCTGGTGAGGGAATAGAGATAAGGACAACAAGATTCACTAGGTTAGTTGGAGAAAGCTCTTATATGTCAAAGGGAAAGAGGACTGGGCTTTAGAGATTTGGAAGCTTTCAATTTGGCTCTGCTTGCAAAGCAAATTTGGAGATTTCTTACAGCCCAAATTTGTTAGTAAGTAGAGTATTGAAAGCTAAATATATGAAAGAGGTTAGGTGGCTAGAGAAGAAACCTTCCAACTCTGTTTCTTGGTGTTGAAAAAGCATCGATAATGGTGGTGAACTACTACGAGAAGGACTATGGAAAAGAGTGGGAGGTGGAAGGACAGTGGAAATCTGGCAGGATAAATGGGTCATTGGAGCAGAAAATGGAAAAGTCTTAGCAACAAAACCTGTCCACTGTCAGCAGAGGAATGTCAATGAGTTGATTGAGGGAGGGAAGTGGAACATAGATTGTCTATAGCAATGGTTCAGTGAACATGATATTGAATGCATTGTTAGTAAACCCCTTAGTTTATACAGCAGAAGAGATAGACTTTTCTAGAAACACACCAAATTTGGGATGTACACAGTAAAATCAGGATACACTATGGCAAAAGTGGAGGTAGTTCCCCAAAACAGAACGAAGGAATCAGGAGCAGAAACTAGTTGGCAAATCAGAAAACATACTGTATGGAAGAAGTTGTGGAGCCTTAACTTGAAGATGAGGCTGAAACACTTTTTGTGGAGGAGCTTGCAGAACAGCTTACCAGTGAATGAATCCATATATAGAAGAATAGGAAAGGGAAACAGTATATACAACTGCTATGGAGAGGCAGCTGAAACCACTGAGCATATATTTTTCTTCTACACTAAAGCCAAAATGGTATGGAAAATAGCGCTTGTCCGGTGGGAGGGAATAACTGAACTACAAAGTAACCTATGGAGATGATGGGAAGTAGTGATGTAATCAGCCAATAAGGACCAAGGACAAGACAGAATCAACCTCACATTAAACATTCTATGGCATATCTGGAAGGCACGAAACAATATGGTATTCCACTGGGAAAACAAGAAGGCAAAGCAGATTGTTGATAAAGTACAGTAGGAATGGATCGAGTATGAAAATGAAACAATGGCAAATGCAGGAAACAAGGCCACTCCAGAAGTTGGCAGGCAATCAAAATAAATACAGATGCAGTAATATCAGCCAAAATGGTAAGAACAAGTTTGGGGATCAAAACCAGGAACTGGTCGGGAAAGATTGTGAAAGTAAAAGGAATATCTGAACGCAAGAGAGGAGTAGCAAGCAAAGAAGAAGCACTAACAATTAGAAGTGCTCTAGTAATGGCAAAGAATGCAGGTTGGACTAATATTGAAGTCCAAATAGATTGCAAAGGTGTAGTGGACCAAATCAACACAGGCAATGTTCAAGACAACAACATAGAAATAGTCCTGGAAGACATTGGTAACCTTAGACAGGATTTTGAGTGTTGCAAATTCTCTTTTGTTCCTAGAGCTGGAAATGGTTGTAGCCATAGCCTGGCACAATTTGGCGGTCAAACTAGTTAAAGATATCGAATAGGAAAATAACTTCCCAACATGGTTGATAGATCTAGCAAGAAAAGATATGGGGATAGTTACCTCTTTTTGTAATTAGCTCTTGTATTATCAAGTGTTAATAGATATAAAAATGTTGACGTTTGTTGGAAAAAAAATTAGTCCATTGACTGTTGTGTTTCTAATCAGCATTTCATTGACTAAATCATGTTATTTATTAGGCTTAAATTAGAATTTTTTTTGGCTAATAAACCATTTGGCATTAGATAATAGTTCCAATCTTGTAAGTTGTTAACATTGGTTTGAGCTTTTAAGTGTTCATTGTACTTTCTTTTTTCTTTTTTTCCCTTCAAAGTTGCTTGAAATTTTGTTAAGTTGATTTTTTTTTCTTTTTGGTTTCTTTTCTTTTTTTGGATTGGGATGAAACATTTTTTACTTGAAAATGTTGCTTGAAATTTTCTTAATTTTCTTAAGTTTATTGAACATTTTTAATGATGACGTTGAAGTTAATTGTAAGCTGCACCTTATCTTGATAATGAAGACATTTAGAGATTAGGATTCTCGGCATACACTAAAGTTGGCAGAGTTAGCAATATGATGATGAAAATTTTTTAAGCTTATATATAAGTTGGCAATTTGATTATGATAGTTATTTCTTGGAATTGCTTGAACATTTTGAAGATTGTTTGTGGAAATTATGATACAATATTTATTTAGTTATTGTGTTTAGTTGATTTTTTTTGGATTAGGAATTTGTAATCAATTTTTGATTCGTTTACTTCTTGTATTTAGTTGATTTTTTGGACAAGGAAGTTGTGATCAATTTTCGAGTTGTTTGTGTAAATTATGGTTGTGTTGGTGTTTACCATTTCGGATCTTAGGATTTTTTAACCATATAACGTTATTCGCCAAAAAGAAAAATGACACAAAACCGGTGAACCGGTCTGCTGAACCGATCAAACCAGAAAAATTATAAATCGACCACATCTTCGGTTCACTTAGCCATTCGATTTTAAAACACTGATTTTATTACTATTTTTCATGTATTTTGAACGAATTAAATATAATTATTATTTAAAATTTTGTGGTATACTTTTTAATGAACTATTACTTTTTAATGTTGTGTATATTAAATTTACTTTACAATTTGATAATTATAGTAATTATATTCAAGAAATTAAAGAGTAATAAACGAGTTTGAATTAAACCTCAATTAGGCTCAAAATCGAAATATTTTATAAATTAAATATGAGTATCATATTTATCTACCCATATCTCATGGCCAAAGGTTAAAAGTGTTACTATTAATTAGATGAAATAGGTACATTAAACAAATGTTAATGCCAAACCCAATAAATGTACGGTCTGTAAATCAGAGTATCAGAAAAGTTAACTGATCAAAGCATTTGGCCTTTCACTTCACTCCACTTCACTTCCTTTGTCTTTCTGCAAAAAGCGGTTCTTTTTTCGTTTTCGATTTTGATCATATTCTCCATTGCCAAAACCTTCATCAAAATTAGAAAGCTTCGATTTTTATAGTGTAAGTATACCTCTGATCTTCTTCTCTTTCAACTTTCACTTGGGTTTTTCTGAAATTCTTTGGGTGAAGATGGTAATGTTTTGTTCTCTGGCTTCAATGGCATCTGCTTTCTGAGTTTTTCTTCCTTTTCTTTTAATTTTTTCTGGCTTGTTTTTGTTTGTGCCAAATTTGCAATGCAGTCAGTAATCACTAATAGGAAAAAATGTTTGTAACTTTAATCTACTATCTACGGAAAATTCTCTGCCTTCTTTTTTTGGTTTCATTTTATCTCTATGTTGCTGCGGAAGCCTGAAAATGAGCAAAGAAATTTGGGGAAACTCTTTAAATATCATGCATGTTGATGGTTTTCGTTTTCTTTTTGAGGAGTTTAACGTGTGGGGCTTATGGTTGTCTGGGAAAGTAAAGCCGAAGACCTTGCATTGTTGCTTGTCCTAAGAAAAATGAGGCTGCTGTATTTTATTTTAAGGTTTTTTTTAGCAGGTATTTTGATAATGTAAACTTGTTGCTTTGGGCTAGGAAAAGAAGGTACGGTTTTAGGACCCCTTTTGAGGAAAAAGAGAATGCAAGACCAAGAAGCAAAAGAATAGAATAAAATAGCAACGGCTTCGGTTTCTTAGGACCTTCTTGAAAAAATGAACAATGCACAACCTGCGATCCTCAAAAGTTAATAAAATAGAACAGAGTCGGAAAATTTTGCTCCTAAATGTGTTTTCGTAGAGCTATATTTCAATATAAGTAGATGGAAATAGAAGGAAAATTTTGTTAAAAAAAAATTAGAGGGAAAAAAGATTTTGTTCTGACTACTGGTTGAAAGATTTGATTATAATAATTTGATTTTCAACTCTGCCCTGTGTTTTGTTAGTAGGAAGACCATATTTTGCCCAATTTGGCTGATTCTACTTCTGGTTGTGACATTAGAAATTTAATCATTGTGAATGCAGAATTTGACGTGCGCTTTTCTGATTTCTTTCTGCTTTGAATTATAACAGATTTTGATTCTAATGGATGTGCCTGACGCCAGAAAAGATCCAGGAATTGGGAGCAGCAAAGATAAGTTATCAGACGAAACTTTACTGATGGATATTGATGACATTGACTTTGATGATTTCGATGATATGCTGAATTCTGTCACCCTACAAGAATTGGGTGAAGATTTTTTGAAGAAATTTTGCAAGAAGGCAGCAACTGCCTTCTTTGAACAGTATGGTCTAATTAGTCATCAGATTAATTCATACAACAATTTTGTCAAGTATGGGATCCAACAAATGTTTGACTCTGTTGGAGAGATTGTGGTTGAGCCAGGGTTTGACCCTTCCAAGAGAGGTGACGGCGAATGGAAATATGCCTCCATAAAGTTTGGCAAGGTCATCCTTGATAAGCCAGACTTTTGGACAGGCGACAAGTTCTTTGGAGATGGTGGAAAAGAGTACCTGAAGTTTCTTCCTCGTCATGCTAGGCTTCAGAGCATGACTTATTCCGCTAGGATAAAAGTGGAGACTCATGTTCAGGTTAGTCATTCACTTGGGTGTTATAATTTAATTAACTCGGATCTAAATGTGGTGTGTAGAATTTCATTTCCTCTAGTTTACGCTGTTGATCTTCCATTTCATATGTGTTGGTAGAAGTTGGTACATGTATCTTGTCATTGATGCATATCAACTAATATTTGCACCAAATTTCCAATTTGTGCCTGTTGGGTGCCATCTCAAGCTTTAATTTGAAGAATATTCTTAATATGGTTTGTAAAATTTCTTGTAAAGCAATTTCATTTTCTAATACTCTACATGTCTTTGATCCCTAGTGGTGACAGGAAATTGGAAATGGTAATTTTAACTCTTAATAGATCTTGCCATGCTAAGTGCCTAGTAACGCTTTGGTAGAGTCTCTTTGTTGATTTACTCATAAATTTTGAAGATTAAATAGCTCATAGTCCCTCACCTGTACTATGAAGAACGCAAATCTGTAGTGATTATGAAATGGCAAGGAGTTCTGGAAATAATTTATTTTTCCTTTGCTTATCTGTCTGATGACATCATTGCAGGAGTCACTTTCATTTTGTTGTGGTTTTCAATAAATGATTGATTTAAATTTTCTGCTTGTTTTGGTTTTCTTCCATGATGTTAATTTATTAATACCTAAAAGAAGATTAGTAGCTTAGACAGTGTCAGTATGACTTTTATTTACACAAGCATTCTGTATACAAATTACTTCTAAACTGAGACTATTAGTTGACTCTGCAAAGATACTAAAATGGTTCCATTCCTACTACTTCACCACAAAATTGGCAGAGGCCATTCGTCTTCAACAATAACCTTTCTTTTTATTGTAGCTCTTTGACTTTGATGTGTTTTGAATTTGGTAATCACTTAGGTTTACACCAAGAAGCTTCTAGCAAGTGACAAGGCAAAAACTGGAAGGGCAGTACATATAGAGAATGAGTGTGAGAAGGAGGAGAAGAGAGAGGTCATAATAGGGAGGCTTCCTGTTATGGTGAGATCCGACTTATGTTGGATGAATGGAGTTGAAAAGGATGATTGCGAATTTGACCATGGTGGTTACTTTATTATAAAGGGTGCTGAAAAGGTGAGTAGCATTCTCTGCTTTTCCTGTCCAGTATAGTGTTTCTAACAGTCTATGCCACTCTTTTAAATATGTAATAGTTGTCCTGCTCGACCAACTAGTTAGATCTCTGAATTTATTGCACCGAAAAATCTCACTACGAAGGAGCATGAATAGATGAAAATGGAGAAATGACAACGATCTATAGTAAATGGATCCTTTAAACTTGTAAAGGGCTGGAACAACGATCTATAGTACGGAATAGAAAGCTAGTTATCCTCATTATATAGTTGGCATTAGAAATTATAGTGAAAGATGAAGTCTTGCCACAAAAAGTATTACTAGCATGCTAAGATGTACTTGCTCTTTACTCGGTCAGGGCTTGTTGTTTGAGGCCATGTGTATGTTTTGTCCTCCTAAATCTTGCTGTTCTTTGTTGACTGTTGTTCAATTTCTTCTGGGACAAAAGATTACCCCTACTGATTCCTTGTGTTTCATCTTTACTTTATCTGTTAGTCTCATGCGTTTGAGATTCTTTTGCAGAGTAAACAGAGAATACTTTTAAGTCAGTTGTGAAATCTAAAAGCTTTTCTTTTTGAGATCTTAGTAATTTCCAGTACAATGATTAGCCTTTTGTTTTGCATCATTGACCAATTTAGAGCAAAACCAACAACAACCATCTTTCCATTGAGCATTTTGGGCGAGTCTTTGAATAAAATTTCATTGCTCAAGGCCATTTTCAGCAGTTGTTTGTAGATATTTGGGTACTAGATGTCCTAAAATATTTTCTTTTAGACATTTGTTGCACAGGAGCAAATTTGCTTGACAAGACTTTGGCTCTCAAGTGTCCCGTGCTGGACTGTTTCTTACCGTCCGGTTGCAAGAAGGAAGAGAGTCTATCTGAAGCTAGTTGATGAATCAAAATTTGCAAATCTCATCGGAGGACAAAGGGTTCTTTCTGTTTATTTTGTCATTGCCGAAATGCCTGTATGGATACTATTTTTCGCCCTTGGTGCATCTTCTGATAGAGAGGTGGTAGATTTGATTGATCTGAACATTGAAGACACCAAGATTGCTAATATACTAACTGGCTCGATTTATTATGCTGATACTAAATTTGAGGATGCTGATCTTAAATGTAAAGGAGGCTTCCGTAAAGGCAGGAATGCTCTAGACTATGTTCAGATGCTTCTGAATAACTGCAAATACCCTCCTGCTGAGTCCGTGGAAGAATGCATCAGCAATCTACTGTTTCCAAATTTAACTGGATTCAAACAGAAAGCCTGCTTCCTTGGGTATATGGTGAAGTGTCTGTTGGAAGCCTATACTGGGCGAAGAAAAGTTGACAACCGGGATGACTTCAGAAACAAGAGATTGGAGTTGGCTTCTGAGCTACTGGAGAGGGAGCTGAAAGTACACCTCAAGCATGTTGAGAGGTGTATGGTTAAGGCTATGCAAAGAGATCTCTATGGAGATCGTAGCCTGCAGAGCATTGAACATTATCTGGATGCATCAATCATTTCAAATGGTCTCTCAAGGGCATTTTCAACGGGAGCATGGTCCCATCCTTATAAGAAGGAAAGGGTTTCTGGAGTTGTAGCATCCCTTCGGCGAACAAATCCATTGCAGATGACTGCTGACATGAGGAAAACACGGCAGCAGGTTTCATACATCGGAAAAGTTGGTGATGCTAGATATCCGTGAGAACCAGAACTCATCTAAGATTTTTCCTTATGAATTACTTTCAGCTTCTCATATAGTAGAAAGAATAAATGCGTGCTAAAATGTTTCTAAAACTTATAATTTGATTCAGACTCTGGCTAAGCTAATCTTTATGCACGCTGGTAGAGAGTTACTTTTATTCAATTGCTAATAGTTTTCTTGCATACTTTTATTAACATTCTAAAGCCATGCACTATTTCTATTTTCTTCTTTCTGCCTGTCCACTCTCAGGGCATCTGTAATTTCTTGCTTTGATCTGAGTTATTAATTTTAAAAATGGTTAAAACTGATGACGCAGGCACTGTTCACATTGGGGAAAGATATGCTTCCTCTCTACTCCAGATGGAGAAAATTGTGGGTTGGTTAAAAACTTGGCCAGCTTGGGTCTTGTCAGCACAAAAGTGTTGGAACCTCTTATTGAAAGATTGCTCAATTGTGGTCTGAAACAATTGGTAGATCATGCTTCATCATTGGTACATGGAGAGCACAAGATATTTTTGGATGGGGATTGGATTGGAACATGCAAGGATTCTGCTTTTTTTGTAGCAGAACTAAGGAGTAAGCGTCGGAACAAGGAGATCCCACCACAGGTAATTTCCATAGTCTAAGCTTGTTTCAAAATATTTTGGGATGCTGATAGAACAATAATGTAGACTGTTTATATGATATGCAATTGTTTCAATTTCCCTCGAGAACCTTTCATGCCACTATCTGAGCAAAAATATATTGATCCTTTGTCTTGCCTTATAATCTTACTTCTTTTTAAACAACAGATAGCTACCTAGGTAGAAATGCTAGATACTCTTAGATATTATCGCTTGATTTATGTGTTGATGCAATTACTGTCTTTCTGCTCCATTTCCCTTGTTTTGGTCAATAGTTGCTTCATCTGACCAAAGACGAAAAACATATGTATACTAATCTGAAGTATGTATACTTGTAGTCATAATAAGTCTTCTTTTCGGTCTGAATCATCTCATAGTGACAAGCCATTTAATGTTATTGAGCTTTACAATGTGCTAAGCAGCCTTTTTCTCCGCTGTCAACATAATTATACCTATTTTACTTTCATGTTGTCTGATGGTTTTTTGTTTATGTTGTAGTGTTTTTGGATTTAGACTAAGTTGTTAAGTGAACTTCATTTTATCCTTTGAATAAAGCGGGCCTAGTTTCAGTAGCCTTCTTTAGTGGCTATTTGCATGCTTTGACTGCCCACAAATCTCTCTAGTGTTTATCCTGGACTGAGCTGTTGTTTTTTATTTTCTTGCAGGTGGAAATTAAAAGAGATGAACATCATGGAGAAATTCGTATATTTTCTGATGCTGGAAGGGTTCTTCGTCCTCTCCTAGTAGTTGAGAATCTGAAAAAGATCAAAGATTTGAAAGGGGAAAACTATTCATTTCAGTCTCTTTTGGACAAAGGAATAATTGAACTTATTGGACCTGAAGAGGAAGAAGATTGTCCAACTGCTTGGGCAATTGACTATCTGTATACTGGAAACAGAGAGAACCCTTCCATGAAATACACACATTGTGAACTGGACATGTCATTTTTACTTGGTCTAAGCTGTGGAATAATCCCATATGCAAACCACGATCACGCACGAAGGGTCCTGTACCAATCTCAGAAGCACTCTCAGCAGGCCATTGGGTTTTCCACCACAAACCCAAGTATCAGGGTTGATACAAATATTCATCAATTGTATTATCCCCAGAGGCCATTGTTCTGTACAATGCTTTCAGATTGTCTGTGGAAGCCTGCCTATCCTCGTCATAGAGGAATGTTGCCACGACCTGAATACTATAATGGACAATGTGCTATAGTGGCAGTCAATGTTCACCTTGGTTACAATCAGGAGGATTCCTTGGTGATGAATCGTGCTTCACTAGAGCGTGGCATGTTCCGCTCCGAGCATATAAGAAGCTACAAGTCAGACATAGATGAGAAGCATAACTTAGGAAAGAAGCATAAGTCTGAGGACGAGGTAAAGTTTGGAAAGATGCCAAGTAAAATCGGGCGCGTTGACAGCCTTGATGATGATGGTTTCCCATTCATCGGTGCTAGCCTTCAAACTGGTGATATAGTCATCGGTAAGTATTCAGAATCTGGGGCTGATCACAGTGTGAAACTGAAGCACACTGAAAGAGGCATGGTTCAGAAGGTTGTACTGTCAGCTGATGATGATGGCAAGAACTTTGCTGTGGTATCTCTGAGGCAGGTATATAATATTTAGGTCTATCCATATTTGGTGTCATCCATATTTGGTCCATCCATATTCGGTGTCATGCCAAGAAAAGAAACAAAAAGTTGGTGGTTCAAGTGTTTGATACACAATGTCGGAGAGCATTGCCTTAGCATTCCCTAGATTTCACTGTCAGCAAGCCTGTGACATGGCTTAGTACTTTTTCTCATGGCACTAGAGCTGCAGATGATGAGACTCAATGCCTTTAGGGGAGTATATAGAAGCTAGAGTAGAACTGAAATCGCTCTTTTATCATCCGTAGGGACTGTCCCTCATGAGCTTGTTTATTTCCTCTTTCTATGATCATATATATATATATATATATATATATTGGTAAGTTCTATGATCATATAATTCATAATTGGTAATAAAGTAGTGGAAGATTTGTCTTTTAACACTTATTTTTTCCACTTTAACTTTGCTTGTTGGTTAGCTTCTCGACTGTTGAATTTTGAATTGCAGACGTTGGAATCAAATCATCATTTCCCTTGTATGTTTTAAATGCTTTTGAAATATATAGGGCTGGAAGACTGTGTATGATACTATATTAGCAGATGTAATTTGGTTTCGAGTTACAAAATACTCTTTTTCTCAATGATCATGTTTTAGTTTTGCATTTATAATTTGCTTTTAGGCTAAGAATGAGTACGGTTTTCAGGTTCGTTCTCCAAGTCTGGGTGACAAATTTTCAAGCATGCATGGACAGAAGGGTGTTCTGGGTTTCCTGGAATCCCAGGAGAATTTTCCGTTTACTGCACAAGGGATAGTTCCGGATATTGTGATTAATCCACATGCATTTCCTTCAAGGCAAACTCCTGGACAACTGTTAGAGGCTGCTTTGGCTAAGGGAATTGCTCTAGGAGGTGTGCAGAAATATGCCACACCTTTTTCTGCTTTATCTGTTGATGCTGTAACAGACCAACTCCACAGGTAATTTATCAGCAATATAAGAAAGTTATGCACGATCATTTGCACCCTGTATTTACTTTACTCTTGGTGCGCTGTGGCCTGTTCTGAGTTGCTTTTAATATTGCACATGGCAGGCTTGGATTTTCAAGGTGGGGAAATGAAAGAGTGTACAGTGGTCGAACAGGTGAAATGATTCATTCCATGGTTTTCATGGGTCCAACGTTCTATCAGCGCCTTATTCATATGGCTGAAGATAAAGTCAAATTTCGAAATACTGGACCCGTCCATCCACTCACTCGTCAGCCGGTGGCAGACAGGAAGCGATTTGGTGGGATAAAATTTGGTGAGATGGAGCGAGATTGCCTTATAGCCCATGGTGCTGCATCCAATCTGCATGAACGCCTCTTCACTCTCAGCGATTCCTCAGAGATGCATATCTGTCGCAAATGCAAGAGTATGGCAAACGTAATCCAAAGGTCAGTGTTTGGTGGGCGGAAGATTCGTGGCCCTTTTTGCCGGTTCTGTGAGTCTGCTGAAGACATTGTTAAGGTGAATGTGCCTTACGGCGCCAAGTTGCTCAGCCAGGAGCTTTTCAGCATGGGCATATCTCTGAAGTTTGATGCCGAGTTGTGTTGAGCTCTATCCATTGTCTTCTAGGTCCTGTAAAAGTTCACGAATTTCTGTAAATTTTTCAGTTTCAGATCAAGGGTAAGGTGCAATATCACAGCTTTTGGATGAAAAATTTTGTACATAGACTGAGAGAAGTACTTCCTCTCCCAAGCACAAGCAAGCACTCATGTTCTGATTTAGAAAAATTGGTAGTAAAACAAAAAAGGTGCAGTCCGGATAAGCAATTTCCTTCTGTAATTGCTAGTCTGCAGTTGTGCTATTATATGCCTGGCTCATTTATCAAACCCTGTGCATTTGGTAGGTTTAGTTTCAGTGCATCTGTTGCTTACATGGTGGTTATAATGTAATATGGGATTGAACTTGGTGATGATCAGTGTCCATGTATGGCATTGCAGATGATTTCACTGGTTGAAGACGTTAACAAAGAGCCACCTCTAACCTGTATTGTCTTTTACTTCTAATAATGATTTAACATCTTTCTGGTTTGATTATGTCAAATTTAAACACCTATCTTCCTGGTTTAATTATGTGAATCATAAACCCCAGCTTCAATCTTTATTACGCAGGAAGATTTCTTTGGTAGGGTAATCTGAGAGGGCATAAGATTCACGTATTTGTTAGTTGGCTGATGGATTCATTGCTCGAGACTTGAGTACCTTTGTCCAATCTTTGCCTTTCCTCATTCATATGAAACGTGAGCATCGTTAGCCTAGCTCATTCAAGCCAACACAAGTATGAAACTCATAGCAGAATGAAATTTGAGTCACTTGGAGAAAAGGAGCTGCTATTTTTTTTTTTTTTTTTTTAATCCTGAGCTTATCTATGTATATTCAACATGATTTGTTAATTTATATAATTTAGTTTCTTACCTAGTTAAACATACTCGGAGGGAAACCACTAGACGAACAAAGATTACCACAAATTGTATATTTTCTTAGTCTCTTCGCTTTTATAAAGTCCCCATTATAGATACTAATTCTATGAGTCCCGTGCTGCGTTTCTCATGCAAAGCCACTCAAATTGGGCTAATTGCTCAGATTATAGGTGTGTAAAAAAAAAAGTCCACCAAATGTAGCTCTGTCAAATATGATGTCCTAAACTAAAGCTACCGTGATGACTAAGCACGGTAGCGATCAATTTTTTTTTTTTTTTTATCAGGTCAAGGCTGACAAGAATGAAATGAGAAATGAGGGAAGGACGGATGTTTTCTGAACCTTCTTCTTTTTTTATAATCACGAATGTGACTTTTACATCAAATCTAGCCGTACATCTGAACGACTAGAATCAAACTTTAATTTTTTTTACAAAAACCCTCTGCTATGACCCGTCAGCACGGCAGGGAACAACTTTTTGGAAAAAAAATGGTCAACGGCTGTCACAATTGACCTGACATTTTTTTGGAAAAAATAGTCAAATGTGACAGCCTTTGACCTGACAGATTCTTCAAGTGCAGGTTTTTTTTTTTTTGGAATTGGTAGAATGGCTATTATGTTGACTGTGTACGGTAGCCATCTAGTTTTTTGTTTTTAAAAAAACTGACCTGCCGTGGCCCGTCAGCACGGCAGGTATAGATTTGTACCTCCTCCCTGTCAGAGCTAATTTTGCCGAACTTTTTTTTTCCACATATAATATGAGGAATTAGAGCTCAAAAAAACTTCCGAGGAATCAAATACAGCAAAAGTTGTGACTGAAACTACATTAGAAATTAGTCAAAAAGATATGCACTTGCAAGAAAAGTCCCATCCTCTTTGTTTAACTAGTAATAGTTCACGTACTTTGCATGTCTTTAGTTTTTAGATTCAGGATCAAAAGATTTTAAGGGGAAACAATTCTGTCCGAAATTCAACCTATTGGGATGTCGAAGCTCCAACTACTTTTTTCTATTAATTTGGGCAAAACACACTTTACTCCCTAGTGGTTTGGCGATTTTTTACATTACCTCCTATAGTTTCAAAAGTTATATATAACTCTCTTATAGTTTAGATTAAAATGTCAGAATGATGAAAATGATTATTTATAACGGAACCCATGAAAATGTCAAAATTACCCTTGTTTAAAAACTAAAATGGCTAAACTGACAAAAATATATAAGCATGATATGTATGACACTCTAACTCTGTATGGTTTAATGTTTTACCGTATAACTCGCTATGATTTAGTATTTTACTATATAAACCCCTTATAACTTTAAAAATATATACATAACCCCCCATGGTTAATAAATAAATTTTAACTTTACATAGGGGTACTTTTGACATTTTAGTTGACTCCATTATGTAATCCAAATTCTGTCATTTTGACACTCTAATCCAAACCGTGAGGGGGTTATGTATAGTTTCTGAAACCATATGGGAGTTATGTGAAAAAGCGCTAAACCACGAGGTAGAGTGTATTTTGCCAATTAATTTTCTATTAAGGTACTAATCATGTTCCTAACCATTTCTTTTAAAATTTTTTTACCTTATATTTATGTATGGCTTCAAGGGGTGAGCAAACGGTACAAATTCGGTAATTCGATTAGCTGAATTCGGTGAATTCGGTTATTTGACTTATAGAAATCTAAACCGCTTTCAATTTCGAATTGGCTAAAACAGAATTCATTTCGCAACCGATTTCGAATTCGGAAATGGTAATGAATTCGGTTAGATTAAAAAAAAAGCGATTAATCATTTTGTGGTTTAATTGGCATTTATTTGATTACTTATACCTAGAATCCTTAGTCTATGATTTAAGCAACACATAAAAAGTGATTAATTTAAACTAGAATAAACCTTAGACTATATAATGGTTAGTGATAATTTATGAATTTATAATTTACAATGATTAATAATAAGTAATATTAGTTACAAACTTACAAATTACAATGATTAGTGATAAGTTATATTAGTTACAAACTTGTAATTTATTTCAAATCAAAATAAAACTTATTTACTTACATATGTTATTGTAAAAGTCAATACACTAATACATTGATTTACAATTCATATGCATTTACTTACACTACTTAATTGTCTTGTCTATACTTAAAGTCTTAAGATTAGTGAATAGATAATATGAATTTTTATGTTAAATATGTAATGTAAATTTAGAGCACACTAATACTTGCAAGTTACAAGTTACGCGTTCAAATATTCAATAATTCAAACATGAATGATGTATCAAATTACCAATATCTAAATTCTAATTACTAATTATGTTTATTGTTTAATATTTAGTATTATACATATATGTATTAATTATTATCTAATTCTAGTCATGTTACTCATGTTTAAAATAATAAGTATTATAGTTATCTTATATTGTTATGTATTACTATATATTTGTATTATTATAGTCATATAACAATTAACAAATACTAAAATAATGTATTGTACATTATTATATATTATTATTATTATAAGTACATGATAATACCATATACTAACTATTATTAATAGCATTTACCTATATAATATACTAATATATTAGTAGTATATACCAATACTAAATAGCATTTATCTATATAATACATAATTTTATAAACTAATTTGGTATTCGAATGCAGTAATGCGGTACCCTATTTCATTTTACCGAATTTGAATGCGAAATCGGTTATTACCAAATTCATAATCTCATTACCTATTTCATACCATATTAGAATTCGGTGAATTCGGTACGTACCGAATTTGTACCAAATTACCAAATACCCGATTTTAAATTACCAAATTGAATTTGAATTCGGTTATAACCGACTCACAGTTAATCATGCGTTGAGTCTAGACACGAGATGACCAAATTCAAAAACCAATTACATTTAACCAATCAAATAAGCTTGATTTCAATTATGTCAACACTCATTTAGTGATTTGGTTGGGAGAACTGCCTTTTCTGCCTCAAATGTACTACTATATATTTGGAGTAGGAACAAGAAGCAATTTCAAGAAATGGTCCTGCCTCCTGAATTGGTGAATTATCAGATACGACTTAGAGACCTTAGAGAAAATACTATTTGAGTGGAGAAACCTAGCAGCCAATTCATTCAGCAACCGCTTGTTAGCTTCTGAACCAGAGCTGCCAGGTTCTATGTTTGAGGCAATAAATGTTTCTGTTTGTAATGTATTCTGTCTTGTACACAAGTTTCTTTTTATTTGTATAGGTTGTAAGTTGTAACCCTCAAGTATTCTTGCTTGAAGATCAGTAAAATTATGAGAGTTTACAAACCATGCTTTGAACCATGCTTTAAGAAGGATGACCATAGTCCCACAGACATCAAACCATGCTCTGAACAAATTAAGTTCATTCGATAGACCATTGTGGATGAAACCATGCTTTAATTTATGGTTCTGTCAAGTGTCAAGAACTGATCAGTTGTGGATAATCAGGTCAATTGGCTAGCTGTTCAAACTCGAATTGTGGATGAAAGTTAAATGCCCTGGAGTTGGTTTTGTACGATTCTGTGCTCCTTTTTCTATACAAATCAAAGTCTACCAAGTACGTGAAATGTCCTACAATCTTATCATCAATTACAATTCATTCCTTTGCCCCAAAAAAGCAAAAAAATTACAATGTCAAAGTGACAGAATTACAATGTCAATGTGACAGAATTTGCAATCCATAACGGAGTCAACTAAAATATCAAAAATAGCCTTATGTAAAGTTAAAAATTATTTATTAATCACAGAGGGATCATGTATATATATTGAAAATAGTAAGGAGGTTATATAGTAAAACACTAAACTATAGAGAGTTATATGGTAAAATATAAAACTATACGGGATTAGAGTGTTATGCATATTATGTTTATATATTTTGGTCACTTAAGTCATTTTAGTTTTTAAATAAAGGTAATTTCGACATTTTTATAGGTTCTATTACGGATGATCATTTCCGTCACTTTGATCCAAATTATGAGGGGGTTATATAAAATTTTTAAAACTACCAGAGGGTTATGTAAAAATTAGCTTTACCATAGGGGAGTAAAGTATAATTTGCCCAAAAAATATGCGACTCGTTTGAAATATTGCTTTTAATGTAAAAATAAGTCATCAACAATAAAAGTATGTAAGAAGCAATTTCTCACAGTTCAATTGAGGGCCATATGTACTCCACATGTAATATTCCTGTTTCAATTTTCCACTGCATAAATGGCTGATTCATTGACGGCTTGGAATTCTTTAGCATCGGATTTATACTTATGCCATGAAGTCCAGTACAGATAGTTAGCAAAGTTCAAAAAACTTAAGATGGCTAAGAACCAGTAAAACAGCTCCAACTTATTGTGGTTCAAATCTGGTGCCTCTAACCATCCTTGTTTGCTTGGAGTAACTTTCTTGGCAATGGCAATTACTAAGTTGACGACCACAGTACTCAAGAAGTATCCAAATGAGAGTGATAAAGTTGCCAAAGAAGTTAAGAGAGATCTCATCCATTTTGGAGCCTCTCTGTAAAAGAATTCCGCCAGTCCAACCATAGCAAATATGTCGCCAACTCCGAAGATTGCATACTGGAAAGAAAGCCAGAAAGGACTGATTGGCTTCAGTGGATCCTTCAATGCTTGATGCCTTCTCTTTACCTCAATGAGTCCTGCAATACCCATTGAGATGGACGAGAGCACAAGACCGATGCCTACGCGTTGAAGCTGAGTGATGCCTGTTGGATGACCGGTAAATTTTCTAGCTAGCGGGACGAATAAAAACTCGTAGATTGGGAGAAGAATAGCCATGAAAACCAAGGGAATCACTGGAATTGAAGCTGATGGGAACTTTAGAGATCCAATGGGAGTATTCATGGAGTATCCTTGAAGAACTGAATATGTCTGCAACTGTGCCGAGCATGTATTCATTGTAACTGTGCTAAGAAGTATTGGAAGCATCCTGATGAGAATTTTGAATTCTTCAACTTGTGTTACTGTGCATACTTTCCAGGGTTCTGGAGTCTCCCCTTCTTGAACTGTAGCAGCTTTGTTTAGGAACCTGTTAAATAGTTGGAATTATCAAGAACGTAATCTAAGACAAGTTATTTCTAGACTTTCCCTTGTTGCAATACCAAATTGATTTCTCTTTCCGAGTCATATCAATCTGATATGCAGAGATGGTGCAGGAAATATTTCAACCATCATATCTAATGCAATTGAAAGACTTGTAATGGTTGTACTACCTGAATTGGCTAGCGTGTCCAATTGCATCTCTGTCTTCTGTCTCATATAACTCTTTGGGGTTTACGGGTATCGATAAATTTCTGTTTCGGGTTGCAGCCATGGTTCGCCATCTCGGCCAAGTCTGATACAACTCGGCCGAATCATAATCGGAACGGAAGGGATCTCCGAATCGTGGATAATTTCATATCCGCGGTGACTCGTTCTGACTCAGTCGAAATTGGCCGATTCGAATCTGTAATGCATGGAATAGGCCAAAATATCCGAATCCACTTAGAGTCGACTTGAATATTTTTTCAAATTGTGTCTTTTTTGGTATTTTCTATTTTTAATAATTTTTTTCAAAGTTTTATATTCTATAATGTGCGTATCACTTGATATCCAACCGATATGCCGCAACCGTGACCCGCAACTGCGAACCATGGTTGCAGCAACTTAACCTGGAATACACGAACATAAAGGATCAGAACATGTGATAAGGTAAATAAACTATTAAGGGCTTAAATGGAAAAGAAACTCTAGAGAAAAACCTGAGATGTCTTGACAAGAGGGCTGGTGTTATGTGCTGCCAAGCCGTAGAAAGGTTTTCCAAGTGCAAGAACCACAAAACCAATAGAAGCAGCAATCAAATTTATCAAAAATGCCCAGTGCCAGGCTTTATTCAAGGCTACCAAAATCACTGCAGTAACTCCGATTACTGATCCAATAGTTATACTAAACTGATAACAGTTGAAAAGCTTGCAAGTGCCTTTGCTTCCTTTGGATCTTTCTGATCAAATTGATCAGCGCCAAGTGCGGTAATTGATCCTTTGACTCCACCAGCACCTACAGCCAAAAGGAATATGGTACAATAGAACATGACAGCTTCATCACCCTTCAGACAGCTTGATTTATAGCAAGGATCAGGCTGCAACTTAGCTGAATATGCTTGGACAAAAAGCAAAAGATAACCCTGTAGCACAATTAGACATTACATCAGTGAAGAGGAGGAAATGTGGGAAGAAAATTAAGCTGGAATAAGTTCATGTTCAAGTGTATATTACCAGTACTTCCAGGATGCCAAATGATAAGCATGTGTAGAGTCTATTGAAGCGTCTGATATGAAGCCTCCAAATACTGTGAGCAAGAAAGTTGATCCCATGAAATTCGTCAAGGTGTTTGCAGAAGCGGTCAGATCAAATTGCATCACAAAGTGGAAGTAGAGTACTAATGATGCCACGTTCGCCACGAATCCAATGTTGTCAAGAGTTGAGAAAACTAACACAGGAAATAGAAACCATTACAACTATTTTCACATATTTACCTACATGTCTAAATTGGAGAAGCAAATTTTGATTTTCTCAGATCAAAATTGTAACATTTCATCTTTATCAGGAAAACTGACAGATTTCACTGCCACATTGGCCATAAAGATACAAATCAGACGCCTACCATATATAAACATGGAAGCCCTGAATCCACCTTTTTGCTTTGTGGATGAACTCACTGAGCTGTGAACTTCCTCTGCATCCTGCAATATTGAGGGAGGAAAAGATAGACATTAAAGAGTGATATTGAACTAAAAAAGCAAGAGTTTAGAATTCGTAATCTTACTTTGTTCACTCAGCAGCCATACCATCTTTCAAGTGCTACTGTACTTTTCACTTGTCAATGAAACTGGAAGAATACAAATGTCTCCTGAATTTGCTTCTCAATTAACTGATCTGTACATATGGGAGCCTGCTAGAATTTAGATTTGAGAACTGCACCAACCTCAACTATTATTTTTAGTTCTTTTCGCTTTCGATCTCTTGCTGCCTTCCTTAATTATTCTTATTGTTCTGTTGATTCCACTTTAGACCAACGAAAAAAGGTACAAGATTCTTGAAACTCAAAACACTATCAAATGAATCATTTCTTAAATGCCAAAAACCAAATAGAAAAAATACTAAGAATTAATATCAAGAAAGTCACGGGAAATTGACATCAGTTAAGCTTCCAAACGTTCAACTAGGCTGCAGTCTGCTTTTTGTCTTATTCTTTCAGTTATTGCATTAAATTTTCAAACTCACTGAATTCAAAGAAAATGAGTTTAGTGAAAGCAACAAAATTTAAATTAATCAAGTACCTATATTTGTTGATGGAATTTAATTCTTTATGCTTAGGTCTGACCAAGAGGAAAAATTCAAAGTAGTAACAAACTTTATTGTCAATATATGGCCCGGAAAATGGAAAGACATGGGAAAGGATTGACTAAACTTACGAATTATTCTTTATCTTTTTTAAGGGTCTCATTTAATTTCGACTTTACATCCTTAATGTCAATTTAGATGGTTTACATTCTAAACTAATCAAAATTTTCCAAATAGTTGCAATGTCTTTTCATTGTCAATGAAAGTAAACCAAAGAATTTGCTTTCACTCCTTTTTTTTTTTTGAGATTAAAGAATAATGTCCTTTTTCTCGACATCAAAAAGATCAATGTCCTTTTTTCAGCATCAAATAATTGCAATTTGTCAAGAATAATCAATTTGTAAGTTATGTTAATTTGGAATGAATCAATAACTTCAGGATGCAAAGTATACTGAAGAGAAAAGTTTGAGGTGCAATCTGCCAAGAATAATAACATTGAAATGTGAGAATGGTTGAAAACAATTTAAAATTTAGAGGTGGGTTTTGTAATTTGTCCTTTCTTCTTTGTGCAAGTAATTGGTCCTTGGATTCAGTCAAAAGAATGATAAAAGGGACAACAAAGACCTGGTATGAGTTTGGAAACTCTTCTCTTTGAGTTGACCCAAGTTAAAATTTAAACTTCAAAAATCTACAGGCCATCTTTTTTAATGAGGGAATGGTTGAGAAATATAGAGTCAAATTAGTCCTTTTTTATCTGTTGTCTAAGTTAAGATACTCAAATTGTAAAACAGATTAACTCTTAAAATATTCAAGCTAAGATGCTCAAAAAAGAAGAACTCTGAAGGCTAAATTCCACCTTGGACCATTAGACTATAGTTGTCTTCCCACTTTATTTTTTAAATTTCAATTTTGGGCATTTTATCTCCTAAAGTATGAAATACGATCTATGAAATTGTCAAAGCAAATGGAATAGGAGCAAGTGATGCTCAAAATTTAATGACTACAGTGGGATGGATTTCTTACTTTCAGAGATAAAATGTCTAAAATTGAAATTTAAGGATTAAAGTGAGACAGATTTCATATTTTAGAAGGTAAAGCCGTCCAAAAATTATATTTAAAAAATAAAGTGCAAGTGCCTCTATAGTTTAAGGGTCCAACTCTGAAAATAGAGGACAAAAATTGTATTAAAGAATTTGTCTTAGTAGTTCATGTGACATGAAGACAAGCCATTAAAAGAGATATAAATATTTTGGTTCTGGACTCCTTTTTTTCATTTAACCAAAGATTTTTGTTAATCAAGCAAAACCTGTAAATTCATGTGCCTTTTGCTTATGAAGAGACAAATAAAAGGTTTGAATATAGTTCTCAAGACCAACTTGCTGAGGAAATTAGTTAACTAGAAAATCACTAGTTCTCTTATTTTGGACATAAAAATGAAATGAATATTAACTCTTTTTATATCAATTCTCAATTTCTCCCTTTTTCTTTCAAACCAAATATATAGGTGAATTGTCTAGGCAACGAGGCTGTTTTTGGATTACAACTTTTCAAGAATTTTTGAGAAAAAATTACTGTAACACTTTTTAGGATATAATATATGTGAGATAAAAAAATGTATTTCATGTGGCTTAGAAAATGTGTGTTTTAGCATTGAAAAGGTAGAAAATAAATTGCATTCTGAATATCATTCCAAGTGTATGGGACTTCAAAAAAAAAAAGGATCACTTTGTGCAATTTTCTTCTGATAAGACCTACCCAAAAAAATTTTCTGCTGACAAGAATAAGGTGAATATGAGTTTGTAGGCTCAACAGTGATTGTGATGGCATTGCCCTCTCGAACTTCATGTATTCTTTTATGCATTGTACATACATATATATATATATATATATATAAAAGTAGTATCTTCTTCTTATTGAAAGTAACCAACCTCTTATTTTTTTATAGACGTTCTGAATCTATAGTATAGTAATATTGGAAGTTAGTTAAGGATTTTTTTATTTTGGTAGAAAGTTAATAATGTTGACAGTGAAGGAAAGTGTAAATCATATGCTTCTTCTTAAATATTGGTCAAAAGTCTGGCACAAGTAAAAGAAAGATTAAGTTGGCCCAAGTCAAATAATTTCTCCTATGGTGCATAAAATACCAAAAAACAGGCCACAATTTTTCTGAAAGGGGCTGTTTAGCAGCTTTGAAAGATTAAAGCCGTCAGCATGGGACCGAAAAAGGAGACAAAAAAAATTGGTCTTATTAGTTCCTACTGTTGCTCCAAATCACATTCTTGCCTACATTTCTTTAAGTAAGCATCTCAATTGTATTATAGGATTATATATATTATTTGTCTTGGGACGTATCTCCTTTCTCATCATCATACCTTCTAGCAATGTGCTGTTTATTTATTTTCTTACAATATTTTTGTAACTACATGTCCAAGTTTCATTATTGCAGAAGTTTGTACGATGGGCTGTTTCAACTTTGATAGCCATAACAGCCTAAATCAAAAGAAAAACAAAGCAACTCAATCAAAGCAAACATAAAAAGGTGTCAACTAATTAGGGAGTCCTGTCATCTTTTGCCCATCTACTTCAAATTTTAAATTGCTACTTCAACAATAAGAAGTATCAAATTCTGACCCTTCAATCCATCTTCACTGTTAAAGCTGATGGATCTAAGGGTGAAATTTGACAGATCTAATGGTGGAAATGGATCGAAAGTGTAAATTTGACACTTTTTATCATCAAAGAGCCATTTTGAGATTTAATATAAATTAGGGACCAAAAGTTGACAATTGAAATAATTTAAGGCTCCTTACGTAATGTTCCAACATAAAAATTGGCTGGCACATTGAAACACAATCATAGGGAACATTTAATCAAAGTCCCATAAAATTCTAAAGTTATCTGCTAGAATAGTAAAAAAAATTAGCAAAATTTAATTTAGCAGAGGAAAGCACTGAGAAGTTCTTCAAAGATAGTTAAGACTCTAGAAATTAGAGATTTTGGATTTAAATCTTCCTGTCCACCTCCTTACTTCTTAAATTCCGCCTCTTTCTTACTAAAACTTTTTTTTTTTAAAAGAGTTTTTCACAGATATGGCATGACTACTACAAGCAATGCTAAATATAGCAACAACAAATCCATCATTGAATGTTGAAAATTTCAAAAGGCCAATACACAATTGAAAAATAGAAATACGCATAATAACTAGGGATGACAACGAGGTGCCCATCCCACAGGGAGTAATGGAGTGGCGATCGGGGTAGGGCCGAGTGAGCATTGTAAACAATGGAATTTTAATTAAATTCCAAAAACTACCATTGGTCTATAAAATATTTTTATCCAATCGGATATTGCCATATGGCATGTACACTTGGAAAGTTTGGTTATTAAATAGCCAATTATATTCCTCCACGTGTCAAGTTGAGGTGTTCCAAACCAATTCAAATCGCAGGGGTATCTTCACCAACCAAATCATATCATATCACATATCTATTGGATAAATATCTAAGTATTTATTTCTTATTAAAGGGATAATATTTAGAGTTATTTAATCCAAGTATATCTCTTATATACTGCAATGGCCTGGCCAGTAAAATGGCGCCACGTCACTTGTCCCCACAGGCTTGGCCAATCGGGAAATTACCTATCTCTTTATTGATAAATATAAAATGAAGAGATAATATTTGACTGGCACAGTCCTAATATGACTGCACGTCTTGCAAGGCAAGTAAAGTGGTACACAGGTTTTCAACCTCCACCTCTTGCTACAACTATAAATAGAGGTCTCTCAACCAAGTTAAGGGGACACACAGAGATATCAAGAAACATCTCATACACTCAAGTATTGAAGCTTCAAGCTACGAAGGTCTGGGTCTCAAAGCTCCTCAAGTCTTCCGCATATCAAGGCTTGAGCCTTCAAGTATTTTCAAATCCTTCAAATCTTCCATATCAAGATTTGAAGGAGTCGGTGGTTGATCCAAGAACAAGCTGCGAAGCCCTTGGATTGTTGTTCGAGGAGAAGAATCGAAGGAAACTCTCCATAAGTTCGAGAAACTTCCAGAGATTGTACCTACATATTTTTCTAAGTTTATATAGTATATATTTGTCGTGTATTTCTTTTTCTTGTCGTTTTGCAGACTTGAAATTTTATCGCGTACAAATTTTTGGCACGCCCGGTGGGACCATCTCTGCCTTCCATCTCTTCTCCTCGAATATTCAACTACGTCTATCACCAATGGCACCAAAGAGCAACAAAATCGTGATTGCACGTTCCAAGGCTACTGATGCTAAGCCTGTTCAGGAAGCTGCACACAATACCCGCGTTATTGGCCCCGTGACAAGGAGTATGACGAGGGCCTCCACCCAAAGTAGCATGGAACCCTCGGCGCCAACTCCCGTCTTCGGGTCAACATCACAAATGAGCTATTCCTCCACGATGGGGGTCCAAGACGTTTTCACCTCGATCGAGAAGGCTCTTGCCATGCTCGAATTTGGATCCGAACCCAAATTTTATAAGCATGACGATGATTCATCAAGCACTGGATCAGCCTCTTCACATGAAACTCTTCATTCAAGATTTTGTATTGACGATTCTGCTGCTTCTTCTGCTGCAATGCCTGCCATGATGACAAATACTTTGAGTCTCGAAGAACAAGTTTCGAACATGTCCAAGATGATGGAGACGATGATGAAACACATCAAGGACCAAGATGCTCTTATCGCTCAACTGCTCACCCAAAAGGACCACGCTCCTGAAGGAAGCCATATGAATTCTAAGGAGAACCAAGAGCGTGAAAATCTCTCATCTAAAGGTAAAGACAAGGTGAAGGAAGTACACGTGACCGCTGAGGGAACTATCCCCGTAGAACAGTTGAAGGAACTTGTTGAAGGCGTGATCAAAGACAAAAATGGGGGTAGTTCAAGATCGAGTTTTACCTACTCCAAACCTTACACTGCTAGAATTGACAATCTAGCAATGCCTGCTGGATATCAACCGCTTAAGTTTCAACAATTCGATGGGAAAGGCAGTCCAAAACAACATGTGGCCCATTTTGTTGAAACCTGCAATAACGCTGGAACCTATGGTGACCTGCTAGTCAAACAGTTCGTCCGATCCTTGAAGGGCAACGCGTTTGATTGGTACACTGATCTCACTCCGGGGTCCATCGATAGTTGGGAACAGTTGGAACAAGAGTTCTTGAATCGCTTCTACAGCACTAGAAGAACCGTCAGTATGCTGGAGTTGACTAACACTCGTCAATGGAAGGATGAACCTGTGGTCAACTACATTGATAGGTGGAGGAGTCTGAGTCTCAACTGCAAGGACAGGCTGTCTGAACCCTCTGCCATAGAAATGTGCATTCGAGGAATGCATTGGAGCCTAAGTTACATTTTGCAGGGTATACGCCCAAACACATTTGAAGAATTAGCTACTCGTGCTCATGACATGGAGTTAAGCATCACGGCCAATGCAACTGATGGGCTTCCTATCCAAATTCCGCGAGTACAGCCACCTCGGCAAAACAATGAAAGACAAGAAAATAGAAAAGGGGGCAAGCCTCCTTCAAGATTCAATAATAAGGAGTCCATGGCAATAAACACAGCTCCCATGAAAATTGCTACCAAAGTGAGTCGAAAGATCACTGAGAAATTAGATTCCTCCCAGAATAGATCAGTAAGAAGACCCACTTTAAAAGAGATGCAAGAAAGGGAGTACCCTTTCCTTGAGTCCGACTTACAAGGAATGTTTGATGATCTTTTCAAGGAGAAGCTCCTTGAACTTCCCGACATGAAGCGTCCGGAGGAAGCCGGTCAAGTCAATGATCCGAATTATTGCTGTTATCACCGCTTGATTGGTCACCCTCTCACTAAATGCTTTGTCTTTAAGGACAAAATTATGGAATTAGCCCGCCAAGGAAAAATCCTTCTTGAGGAGGATAAAGTATCGGCAAACCAAACAACAATAATGTTTGGATCTGTGTGTTGCCCGATAGAAGTTCTACCCACATCAAGCAGTGCTCTGTCTGTACAAACGGAGTTTGAAAAATCATCAATTGAAAATGTTATTGAAGATGACAACGAAGGATGGACTTTAGTCACTCGAAAGAGGACTTGCAAGCCAAAAATAAAGAAGTACATCTTTTCGAAAAGCATTCATTCGACAAAGCCGAAAGTGACGATGAAACGACGAAATGCGACAAAGAAACAAAAGGGAGTCGCCACAACACCAATTTCGTCAGATTTTCAGCTTCTTCAAGAGGTTCGACAGCCCGTGACTTTGAGAGAATTTATACCCAAGGGGTATTTAAGTGACGATACTGATAATTTCACTTCTTGTAATGTCGTCAAAGCTGAAAATCCTCAAGTCACACAAATTGGCACTGAATTTGAGAAAAAAACTCAAAGTCGATGAAAAACCACCGGTGGATTGTGTAACGACCATCATTTTTGATGATGACGATTTAACTGTTGAGTTCAAAACCCACAATCGACCTTTGTTTGTTAGTGCATATGTTCGAGAACAAAAGATGAATCGGATACTCATTGATGGGGGATCTGCCGTCAATATCATGTCCGTACGTGCTATGAAGGAGTTAGGAATCTCAAGTGATGAACTCTCCCAGAGCCGCCTCATGATCCAAGAATTTAACCAAGGGGGGCAAAGAGCAATTGGCCTCATAAGGCTTGAATTGCTCGTTGGTGAGCTGTCTTCAAGTGCGTTATTTCATATCATTGAAGCCAAAACCTCTTATAACATGCTCTTGGGAAGACCCTGGATTCACGAGAATGAAATTATACCATCTACTCTGCATCAATGCTTCAAGTATTGTCGAGACGGTATTGTTAAAAAAGTCACTGCGGACGACAAACCGTTCACGGAAGCCGAAACTCACTTTGCCGACGCCAAATTTTATCTTCACAAAGAAGCAAAAAGAAATGAATCTGTAAGGGAAGAAAGTCAAGATTCCAAAGTACCCATTTTGCGGTATACTCCAAGATCAAAGAGAGAAGAAGGTCAGTCTTCTTTTATCAGAAATGACACATTAAATGTTCCGCTCACCAAGATAGAGCCTGTCAAAATTGAGAAGGTGAGCTTGCAAGGGTTTGTCCGTCCCAAAGAAGAACCGGCAGTGGAACATTACTCGCTACCAACTAATCGGACTCAAGAAGGTTTTGATCCAAACGCCTATAGACTTCTTGCTAAGGCGGGTTATAACCCAAATGAGAAGAATACATTGGGCAAACTCCCTCCTGAAGTGACTGGCGAGAAGACTCACGGATTGACACCTACGCAGAAAATGTTGAAAGAAAAGGGCTATAATGTTGAAAGTTCATCGATGGGTCTTGGTTATCAACCGTCCTCTCCTGTTCGTATAATGATCAAAAGAGCGAGTTGTAATTATGTGAACGAAGAAATGGAGGTCACAAGCCGAAAGAGATCTGTGTTCAATAGGTTGGGAAATAAGTCAAAGCGTACTTCTGTGTTTGACAGACTTGGCCCGCAGCCGAAAAATTTGAAGTCACCTGTCTATGAAAGATTAGGCAGTAAAAAGCAAGAGTACCAGGTTGCCAAGGAAGAAAGTCTTACTCCAATAAAGAAGAACAGACCAAGAAAACGAGTCTCCAATTTCTTCGTGCACTATGGAGACTTATTCAATGTAAGAATTGAAACCATTTTTGAAGAACAGGGTCAAGAAAGTACGGCTTCCTGTCACCATATTACGATCAGTGATCCCGAAGAAGAAAAAGAAGATGCAGATGACGCTCCCCCTGAACTTGAACAAGGGGTAAAAAATACGGTCGATGAGCTAAAAGAGATTAACCTTGGCACAAGCGACGATCCTCGCCCAATTTACATAAACTCTTGTATGACTCCTGAAGAAGAAAAAGAGTATGTTGATTTGCTGCTCGAGTTCAGGGACGTTTTTGCCTGGAATTACTCAGAAATGCTTGGTTTGGATCCAAGGGTCGCCGTTCATAATTTGTCTGTCAAGCGAGGAACAAAGGCTGTCAAGCAAACTCAAAGGCGCTTTCGACCCGAATTGATTCCTCTGATAGAAAATGAGATAAATCGATTGATTGAAGCCGGATTCATACGAGAAGTAAAATATCCAACATGGATTTCAAGCATCGTCCCTGTAAGGAAGAAGAATGGGCAAATTCGAGTTTGTGTTGACTTTCGAGACTTAAACGAGGCTTGCCCCAAAGATGATTTTCCTCTCCCCATCACAGAATTAACGGTAGATGCTACAACCGGGCATGAAGCACTATCTTTTCTTGATGGATCGTCTGGCTACAATCAAATACGCATGGCGCCCGAGGATGAGGAGCTAACTGCCTTCCGCACCCCCAAGGGAATTTATTGCTATAAAGTAATGCCGTTTGGCTTGAAAAATGCTGGAGCAACATATCAAAGGGCAATGCAAAGAATTTTTGACGATATGCTCCATAAAAATGTGGAGTGCTATGTCGATGATCTTGTGGTGAAATCAAAGAAGCGGGAAGATCATATTCAAGACCTTCGAAAAGTTTTCCAACGCCTTCGGAGATACCAACTGAAGATGAATCCTTTGAAGTGTGCGTTCGGAGTCACTTCTGGCAAGTTTCTCGGTTTCATCGTTCATCAGCGAGGAATAGAAGTCGATCGATCTAAAATTGATGCCATTGTGAATATGCCTGAACCGCGAAATATTCATGAATTGAAGAGTCTTCAAGGGAAGTTAGCTTATATCCGCAGGTTTATCTCTAATTTGGCCGGACGATGCCAACCCTTCAGTCGACTGATGAAGAAAGGGGTGCCCTTCGAATGGGATGAATCGTGTAGGAATACCTATACAAGCATCAAAATGTATCTCATGAATCCTCCAGTTTTGGCTGCACCCATCCCAAGAAAACCATTGATTCTTTATATTTTCGCTCAAGAACGGTCGGTTGGGGCCTTACTTGCTCAAGAAAATGATGAAGGTAAGGAGAATGCGCTGTATTACTTGAGTCGGATGATGACACCTAATGAGTTGAATTACTCTCCCATTGAGAAGCTGTGTTTGGCACTTATATTTGTCATTCAGAAGTTAAAACATTATTTTCAAGCACACACTATTCGACTCATATCTAAGTCTAATCCCATTAAATATGTGATGGCAAAACCTGTACTGTCTGATCGGCTCGCG
This sequence comes from Coffea eugenioides, assembly GCF_003713205.1. Classification (NCBI taxonomy): domain Eukaryota; kingdom Viridiplantae; phylum Streptophyta; class Magnoliopsida; order Gentianales; family Rubiaceae; genus Coffea; species Coffea eugenioides. Next base: position 37,584,435 of record NC_040035.1, on the reverse strand, counting down.
AGATGGTACCTCCAGTTTCAACAATTTGAAATTATTTATGTACCTGCGAAAGCTGTCAAAGGACAAATATTGGCAGACTTTTTAGCCGATCATCCACTACCTGCCGAGTGGGAGTTGACTGATGAACTTCCCGATGAAGAAGTGTTTATGGTCGAATCGTCGTGGTCAATGTATTTCGATGGAGCTGCCCACCGTGATGGAGCTGGCGCAGGAGTTGTCTTTTATACTCCTGAAGCAGATATATTGCCATACTCTTTCACTTTAACGGGCCGGTGTTCCAACAATGTGGCTGAATATCAGGCGTTGATTCTCGGTCTTGAAACGGCTGTGGACATGAAGCAGTTGCATCTTAGAGTCTATGGTGATTCAAAATTGGTGGTAAATCAACTTCTTGGTGTTTATGATGTCAAGAAACCCGAATTGATCCCATATTATAAGTATGCAAGACAACTCATGGGATATCTGGGTAATGTCACTATAGAACATATCCCTAGAAATTTCAACCAACAAGCTGATTCTTTGGCAAGGGTGGCGTCCATGATCACTCTACCTTCTCATCGAAATCAGATTTCAATATGTCAAAATTGGGTCATACCTCCGATGTTTGATGAATGTGAGGATGGAGAGGAAGAAAATGCTTATCATATTTTTGTCCATGAGATCGAAAAGGAGGATTGGCGTCACTTCATCATTGATTACCTTAATCATGGGAAGTTACCAGAAGATCCTAAGAAAAGGGTTGATATACGTCGTCGAGCATCACGTTTCATTTACTACAAAGGGACGCTTTACCGAAGGTCATTCGATGGGGTGTTTCTACGATGTCTTGGAGAAGATGAGGCCATGCAGGCAATGGAGGAGGCTCACTCTGGGATATGTGGTGCTCACCAATCTGGCCCGAAATTACACTTTCGCATTAAAAGAATGGGATACTACTGGCCAACAATGGTGAAGGACTGTATCGATTTTGCTAGAAGATGTCAAGCTTGTCAATTCCATGGCAATTTCATCCGTCAACCTCCTGAACCATTGCATCCAACTGTAGCTTCTTGGCCGTTCGATGCTTGGGGTTTGGATATAGTTGGACCACTTCCAAAATCTTCCGGAGGACACATTTTTATTTTGGCAGCGACGGATTATTTCTCAAAGTGGGCCGAAGCGGTTCCTTTAAGAGAGGTCAAAAAGGAGAATGTAGTAGATTTTATCCGCTCGCACATCATTTATCGATATGGGGTCCCGCGTTATATCATCACCGATAATGGTAAACCTTTTTGCAATGTAGCAATGAACAAACTTTGCGAAAAGTTTCATTTCAAACAATACAATTCGTCCATGTACTACGCTGCCGCAAATGGACTCGCTGAAGCATTCAACAAGACCTTATGTAATCTGTTGAAGAAAATCGTGGATAAATCGAAAAGGGATTGGCATCTTCGGATTGGAGAAGCGCTTTGGGCATACCGAACCACTTTTCGAACTCCCACACAAGCAACCCCATATGCGCTTGTTTACGGTGTTGAAGCTGTTCTTCCACTTAAGTGTCAAATACCTTCGCTAAGAATTGCAATTCAAGAAGGGCTCAGTGGAGAAGATAATGTTCGTCTTCGCCTTGAGGAATTAGAAGCACTCGACGAAAAGAGATTGGAAGCTCAGCAACGGATTGAGTGTTATCAGGCTCGCCTTTCAAAGGCATTCAATAAGCACGTTCGACCCCGCTCTTTTCAAATTGGAGAGTTAGTGCTCGCCGTTCGGAGACCAATCATTCTCACTCATGGCGGACAAAGAAAGTTTACTCCTAAGTGGGATGGTCCATATGTCATTCGAGAAGTATATACAAATGGCTCATACAAGTTGGTTGCCGAAGATGGATTAAGGGTTGGCCCCATCAATGGCAAGTACCTAAAAAGGTACTATGCATAATCGGAACCGCGCGATGCTCCTGGCCCGCATGAGCTAAAACTGTGGATGGCAACCACCAACAGTGTAGTATGTGGTTAAACTGCTGAAACACTCCACCAAGTCTAAGGTGGTAAACAAATAGATACTCCTGGCCCGCATGAGGTTAAAATGCGAACGGCAGGAACTACGTGTGACTTGATTCCCTTGTTGGGATACGTAGGCAGCTTGGAGGGCATCCTCTAAGTTCAGTTACACCGCTCCAAATCAAATCCTTGTCCCTTACAAAAAAAAAATGAAAAAAGAATTTTCTCTTTCCAAAAAATAAAAAAAAATAAAAAAAAATAATAAAATGCTCCATTTGAGTTCTTTTCTCTTAAAAAAAAACATGAGATAAGAAATGAAAAGCATTTTATTATTCAAAAGAAAACTCATTACATGGAAAAAATGAGTGATAAAATAATTCAAGGAAAAGAAGAACATGGTGGAAAGTCTAAATATCAAATTTGTATTCCACTACAGCTACTTTATATGATTCAAGTGCAGATTCATGTCTTCAAGTTCCTTCATTGCGTTATCAGTCATGATGCTAGTATTTTCAATGGAAGATAGCTCATCATGCGCTTGGGTTATTTCAGCCTGGATCTCCTTGAAGGTCTCATACTTTTGATCGATAGTCGAACTGATTTCCAGGCCTTGTTTCTCCAAACTGATGAGTTCCTGTTGCAGAACCTTCTTCCTGTCTTCAATGGACTGCAACTTTTCTTCAAGACTTTGCAAGTGACAAGTTAGTCCTTCTTCCTTTGCCTTAACTCTCTTGAGTTGGACGGTCGCGTTGGAAAGGAGTTCTGCATGTGTTTCTTTGCTCATCCTTTCCCACGATGAGGATGCCAGAACATCATATGCCTCCGCCTTGGCAAACAATTCCATCAAGTGATCTTTTAAAGGGAGACCATTGGTAGAATCCGTTCTTGTGATTTCCGCAATGATTTCCTCTGCACACTCTTTTAAAGAAGAGATCTGTTCAGTTGGAGTGTCAAGAATCTGTCCGCGAAAATCCATCAACAAACTCTGCAAGTACTTCCTTCGATGCGCCTGGATCAATTTTTGACCATGAAATTCTGAAACCAATGCTACCTTAGGTTTTTTCCGGATTTCGTGCAAATTAGACAGCTCCTTCTTTGACAAAGCGCCTCCACTGGGGGCAAGTTGCTTTGGGATGCTGATAACGACTTCGTCACCTTTCTTGTTTGAAATTATAGCATCAGTCTCAAGTTCAAGTGGTGAATTGGTATCAACATCTTCTTGGTGGAATTCAAGAAGTGGGGGCTGAAAAAAAAAATGTTTTGAGGGTCTTTTTTTTTTAAAAAAAAAGAAAAGGAAAATATGATTACCTTAAGTGGCGACACTCCAACCGACGGTGGTGAAAAGGAAATTTCCTCCAAATCAGAAGATGTCCTCTTCTTCGATCGGTTCCAATGACGGTCTTGGCTACTACTGCCGCTTGCCAACGAATGGGTTCCTCTCTGGGTAGATTCGATACCCTGAGCTTGAGTCCCTTCTTGTCCTATAGCCTCGAGAGAACCACGATCGTCCATCATTTCAATTTCGACATCTTCTTCTGTGTGAGTCACTGATAAAGATTTTGAAACCATGGGCGGCATCTTCTTTGCTGGAATCACTGGTTGCGCCTCTTTGATGGCCTGTCGAGAGTCCTTGGAAGACTTATTTCTTGTAACAATATTTTCCAAGGAGCTACTAATGGTTTTGTTCTTCCGCAAGGTAGATGAGGTAAGACCCGTTACAATCTCTATAACTCCATTAGGATGCACTGACTCGTTGGCGGAGGTAATCTTGCTCTTCTTCGATGATTGCTGAGGGATCTTAACGGTAAATTTTAAGGGAGTTGAAGAGACACTATTTGACCGAGTCGACCACCAGGCATCATAGTCTTTGGTGATCAATGGATACTTCCTGTGCATGGGTATAGTCATCCGAGATCGCGTCTGAGTGCGAACTGAGGAATCCCATAGTTGAATAGCTTCACCTAAGGTATAAGTGTGAGTGATCTCTTTCAAGTTGTTGGGGATGTCCTGACAAAAACCGAATTAACTGCTGAACCTGCAAGGATTATATTTTTCAGTAATGAAAGTATTATCCTTACGTAGAGTTAAATGGCAAGAGCGTTGACTAATGAAGTAGCTCATGAGTCTTGATGATAAGGATCCGGCATCGATCAACGCCTTTTCTTCATTCTCAGTCCAGCACAATTTAGGAAGCATCAAAGGATTCGTTTCTTTGAAGATTTCCTCAGCTTCCAATTGGCCATAAAATATTGCCATCTTCTCACCACTAAATCTTGTCATGCGCGCGTGGTGGCTACTCACTTGATGATTTTCGTAGTATACATCGAAGTATTGGCCAATCCAAGCATAGACGTAATGGATTGGAAAAGTTACCTCACATTCTCCAAGGTTAGGGGCGTGGACGATCTCCCTCAACCCATGATATATGCTCGCAAGGACGGGAATTGCAAGACAAAATTTTTTTCCTGTAGCCATTAAGCATGCAACCTTGAAAACACTTGGGCGAATACGGTCGACCTTTTTGCTTGGCAAAAGGAACTTGCAGATCCAACACGCTATGAATGCCGCAATATAGGTCTCCTTTCTTAGAGACCCTGGGATACCCAGGGTGTCAAAAGGGACATTGAAGTCATTCGTATCGGCAAGGTCGTAAGGCTCCACGCTTCCAGAAGGGTTGTAAGTCATTTTTTGGTTTAGATGTGGTCTTCCTTCTATTCGCTCTATTCGGAGGAGCCCTATACCTAGCCTCTGCTTTGAACCAGAAGCGAATCCAGTCCTTCATCCATACCCCTTGGTCGTTCGTCCAGAGGTGGTAGTAAGCCGAAAAAAGATGCCTGCAACTTTCAGGGAGAAGTGGTTTCCCTTCTTTGTCACGAGTGAGGAGCTCCCGCGCCGAAGGAACAACTTCATCGAAAAACGTGCCGTCAATCGAAAGGCCACCGAGTCGATAAAGGTCCCAAAGTGTGATGGACAACTCCCCAACGGGCGTATGAAGTGTGTTCGTCGAGGGACACCAATATTTGAAGAAGGCTCGCAAGATATTTTCACAGCGGTCGTAGGAGTATCTCGACGCGTAGACAGCTTCAAATATGCCAGCGCATGTGAGTACGTCTTTATACCTTCCAAGCATGTCCTCAACCCACTCCCAATAATGAGAAGTGAAGCACGCCTCACCAAAGAAGGACGAAGGGATTTTCCATGTAGCTTTGTCAACATTGAAACCCACGAACGGAAGCGTGAATTTGGCTATTTCTGGATCTCCATTGTGAAGTGACGAGTTTAATACGACCACTTCTTCTTCCCTCGATGTAGTGGAGAAAGTCGACGGTGCCACCACTTTCTTGGTCCACTTGCTAGTCCAATCTTCGAGATGAAAGCACCCTTCAAGGGGTATGAAGGATTCAGCAAGCGGGCCGATTGCTGGTTTGTAAACATGTAGTGACAAGCTCTTTGATTGAGTTCCTCCCCGTTCATCCGTCAGTGAAATATGCGGCACTGGCACGGCGTAGTCCTTAATTTGCATGATTGCTGGAATTTGGTAAAAGAAGATATCAGAGGATACAGGAGTTTCGTGCAAGAAGTTTGGTAATTAAATTACCTAATTGGTTGCCTCTTCTCAAATCCCCGGAATTGTTTCAAACCCCTCTTCAAGCGCAGCTTGAGTTGTCTACAAAGAGGTAAGTTGACAAAGTTTAGATCAAAACCATGTATAGTAGGAATATTTGGGGGGCAAAACAAAAAAAAAAACAAAAAAAAAATATTTTTTTAAGGTCAAAGTTCTAGCAAAAAGAGGGGGAAAATTTGTGCTCAAATATCATATTTGGGTATTATCCTAATAGATGAGGAAAAAAAAAAACAAAACAAAACAAAACAAAACAAAAGACAACAAAAAAAAAAAGAGAGAAAAAAAGGATGGTACGAAAATTGAGATTAAATTTTTAGCCCCAAGGAATAGCTAAAAAAAAATATTTTGAGCCAATCCTCATTCTCAAATAATATTTGAAGGGCATCTCAAATAATATTTTAGGTCAATCGTCATGCGGTTAGATTCAGCCTTCCAGCCGAAACCCAAGCTTCTTTTTCAAGCAATATTTTGAGAAATTATTTGGTAAAATCGTGGGACTCTAAGCATCTCAATTGACTAAAGCTTCTTGTAATAAGTAATTATTGCAAGTAAAGATGGTGGAGCCGCAAGTACCTGGGAAGCGAAGGACTTTTTTTTTCTTCTTTTGTAACCAACAGATGGCTACTAGCTCTGGCGGTAGCGGCAATTTGTTGATGCGGCTGAAGAAAGAAATAAAATTCGATGAAAGGAAAGTGTCCAAGTGCGACCAATGGATGGCGATATATATTAAAGGTATCAATATGTATGAAAAGTGAATGAGGGTTGGGGATAATCACCTAAATCAACGCGATATCAGCAACAGGAATTCTACACTAGTAGCGATAAACGCCAGCTATAGTAACCGTAGCAATTCCGGATAGCAGTTTTCAAGTTGTGGGCAGCGAAAACAAAAAAAAAGCAGCAACAGTGAACGAGCAAAGGGGCAGCAACTCTTGCTGGCCAAACTGCAGTAGTAGCCACAGCTAAACTCTGCAGCGGCTCCCGTCTGATGGCATAGCAATTCGAAGACTACACAAGGGGAGAGGTCTACAAAGTTCAAGCGGCGGTCGCTTGATTGTACCAGTATGAAGGGAAAAAAAGAAGAGAGGATTGGCTCTTGTTTTTGATTAAAAGTAAGCTCTTGGTCCTAAGTATTTATAATAGACGCGCGCCGCACATTCAAGGAGAGTCCAGGTTGGAATAATGGTCTAATTTGAGTCCAAGTAGGCCTCCTTTCCCACGGGAATTTAGTTAGTACGCTTGGCGGGTTGATCTTCTTTTATAATTGGAAGTTGATCTCTTACCTGTATGAGTCATCACCGAAGTATTTCCCCAAGTCCTCAAAGGCTGGATTTGATTGAATTCATGAAGGGCAAGGAGTCTTGTGCGTATGATAGACTAACAAAAGGAATACTACATGGAATCTGGCCGCAGGACTTTCTTAGTAATCATCAATATCAAATGCTACTTGGAAATCGCATGCCACTTGGAATCTGGCCTCGGGAGCTGGCTGCCAACTTCTATAGGCTGAGTAATTCCCTGAGGAATTGCATTGGGTTACTCTTCAAGCTTCGACCTCATCCAAAAAAAAAAAAAAAAAAAAAAAAAGGGAGAGGATTCAAATGTTTAAGTTCATCAAGGATACAAATCCTAGAATTGCGACAAGAAGCTGACTGAAATTGAAGCTCTTGCTCTTATGACGTTCAAGCCAAAAAAAAAAAAACAAAACTGAAACCAATTCGGGAATGCTAAAAAGAAATTTGAGCAGATCTCAACGAATGTTTAACGCAATTTGTATGGGACTTCCTCTTGAGTTTTCGGGTCTAATTCAGCAACAAGATTGTGTAGCTCACCAAGGATGCAAGTGCTAGCTTTGAAAGGTTTGTTTGAGCCGTGCAAGGAAAAGGATTTTTTGTGTGCGTAATGCTCAAATTCCTGCAAGTAAAAGGCGATTTATACGAATCACCGACTTGAGGATGTTGCATGGTATGATCTGGTCTTGGGAGTTGAGATCACTGGTTCACCAATCTATATGCCAGAGACATGCGTGGCATTTTGCATGGCCTTATTACATAGTTGAGTCATTGATTCAAAAAGCCAGGCACTGCAAAGCTTTGGATAAGGTCAATGAATTGATATTTAAATTGCAAAGCTTTGAATAAAGCTTTGAGTAAAGCCACGGCATTGATAAAGTCCATGAATAGACTTCACTTGGATTCCTAGGATTTCATCTTTGAAATGGCTTGCACGTGAATGATCAGGCATGTAATATGCAATGTCCCACAAATCAATACATTGGGCTTTCTTGAGGACAAATGGTTATAATTAAAATTGGTGGCTACTTTATCACCAATTCAGAGGTCACGGCATTGCTCCTGGAGTTGATGGTCCGACAAAGCCTTGGCATGATCCTGAAATTGATATAACTAATGTTGCATGAATTGGTGGATCCCACATGGCCATCTTATAAGCAAAGCTCACGAATTGATATACCAAGTGCAAAATTTTGAGTAAAGCTACGGGATTGCATTGGGAAATTGAAAGCTAGCAATTGAAAGCTAGCCATGCATGACACTGGACTACGGGATTGCATTGGGAAATTGATATAAGGTGGTCCGGTCTCGGGAAATTGAAAGCTAGCAATCTTGGAAATTGAGCTCAATAGGGGATGCATTGTTGGTATTCCACGTAACTATCATATGTGATACAAGTAATTGATATAAAGTTTGCAAAGCTTGAAGTTTAGCCCATTTATGGGTTTCACTTGAAAACTAATATGTCAGTGGTGTTCAAATTGAAGCAAAAAAATATGTGTCAAAACTTGTCCGTTCAAAATTTGCTCCGATATCCAGCATTCACGCTCAAGTTTCGAGGGGGCATTTGTAGACAATGGAATTTTAATTAAATTCCAAAAACTACCATTGGTCTATAAAATATTTTTATCCAATCGGATATTGCCATATGGCATGTACACTTGGAAAGTTTGGTTATTAAATAGCCAATTATATTCCTCCACGTGTCAAGTTGAGGTGTTCCAAACCAATTCAAATCGCAGGGGTATCTTCACCAACCAAATCATATCATATCACATATCTATTGGATAAATATCTAAGTATTTATTTCTTATTAAAGGGATAATATTTAGAGTTATTTAATCCAAGTATATCTCTTATATACTGCAATGGCCTGGCCAGTAAAATGGCGCCACGTCACTTGTCCCCACAGGCTTGGCCAATCGGGAAATTACCTATCTCTTTATTGATAAATATAAAATGAAGAGATAATATTTGACTGGCACAGTCCTAATATGACTGCACGTCTTGCAAGGCAAGTAAAGTGGTACACAGGTTTTCAACCTCCACCTCTTGCTACAACTATAAATAGAGGTCTCTCAACCAAGTTAAGGGGACACACAGAGATATCAAGAAACATCTCATACACTCAAGTATTGAAGCTTCAAGCTACGAAGGTCTGGGTCTCAAAGCTCCTCAAGTCTTCCGCATATCAAGGCTTGAGCCTTCAAGTATTTTCAAATCCTTCAAATCTTCCATATCAAGATTTGAAGGAGTCGGTGGTTGATCCAAGAACAAGCTGCGAAGCCCTTGGATTGTTGTTCGAGGAGAAGAATCGAAGGAAACTCTCCATAAGTTCGAGAAACTTCCAGAGATTGTACCTACATATTTTTCTAAGTTTATATAGTATATATTTGTCGTGTATTTCTTTTTCTTGTCGTTTTGCAGACTTGAAATTTTATCGTGTACAAGCATATCCCCACCAGATCTTCCGTCCCATTCCCCACATCACTTAAATAAATATAAATAAAAATTATAAGTATAACATAATAATTACAAATAGTTCTAAGTAGAATAAAACTATTGATTAACTACATGCAATTGTAATTAATTAGTTTTGTATATAATTTTATATGTTACTAATTTGGGAGCTATAGTCATTATTTTTAACCGTAAGCTTAAGTAGTTACTACCAAGCATCCGTTCAGACAAAAAAGTACTATAGATAATAGTAGTAGAATACTAGACTAGTAGTGACTGTAGTAGCAGTAGCAGTAGCTGTAGCAGTAAAGTGAGTAAATATTAGAAATTAAAAATAGTAAATAAGCAGAAAATATGTAAAATCAAGACGAAAACCCTAAATTTTGTAATATCTTCAAGAGAAGATTTACTGATCTAGTACCTTCTAATCCATCCACCAAATAAAAGAAAAAAGTATTTCATAAGAAAATTAATGAATCAATAAAATCATGAACAAATCTGTCCCATATCTTAAATTAAACAAAGAAGAGTCAATAACAAATCTGATAGGATTTGTAAGATTAACTCCAAAATCAAAAAAATTTGAAAAATAAGATAAGTACAAAAAAACCATGAATATGAAACAAAAGATAGAAAAAGAAAGGGAAAACATGTTTGCTTCCACCATCAATAATGTAAAATAAAAGATTTAAAAGAAGAATTTTTTCTTTCAAAGGGGGATAACTGGACATTGGAGAATGCTTCTCGAGGTGACAATTCTCAAAGGAGGGAGAGAATTGCCTGTTTCTTTAGTTTTTAATTGGATGAGTCATTTTATTTTTGAGTTGGGCCAGCCAAGATTGTTTTTATTTGAGAAAAATATTGGATCATCAATTTAACCAACCAACTTAGTAGTTGTTGTTCCAAACAATTAGATGAAGTTATTGGGCTGTGACTAGAGCCCAAAATGCTCACAAAAGTGAGCAGCCCACGAAAAAAATCCAAGTCCCAGGTTAAAAGTCCAAAATTGAACTTGACCGCTTTGGACTTGTAAAATCATAGACTACACCAGTTTGTTGCTAAAAGTCAAAGCTGACCTCACAAATAATTGGCTCTTAATTTTCGGCAGAAGAGCAAAAATGGCAAGAAAGTGCAAATATGTCTAGACAATTGAGCAGTTAAACGTAAGATGGAACTTGGCCAATAGTTTAGGGGGTTTAGTGCAATTAACCATTTTATAAAGTTTTTTCCTTTTTTTTTCTTTGGATAGAAAATCTTTTACTTATTTGCATTACTTCTGCCCAGGAACATCAATCCGCTCCTTCTTCATCCCCTGCTTTCTTCTTGTTCTGTAATTCTTGATTTCATAAGAGGGTCTATTTGTGGAACTATTACAATACTATTTGCAGAACCTAAATCTGATTATCTGGTAGAGGCGCTGCTTTAATACAACCAGAGCTGGAAAGTCTACATTGCTGTCTGTTGTGTGTCTAGTGACAAAGGACGCAAAGGCAATGTATTTTCGTAACAACAAAAATATGAAGTAAATCTGACCCTTTTTCTTCTGATCAATATTACTTATATTTATCTTCCCAGTTTGATCAGCATTTTCTTCAAAATGCACAATGGAAAACTTAATGGAGAGGGCTCCAAGCTATCAAGTTAATGAACAAGGCAAATTCTTACATAATTTAAGTATAATTCATGTGGAAAAATGGTATGTATGTGCATTGTCTTGCTATTCTTGTTTACTTTTGGGGCAGCTGAAGCTTTTCAATCTTTCTTTCACATTTATTACTTCAGCATAAGATACGAAATAACTGCAGGACTAAACTTGTGTGTTGTTGTACCTTGATGGAAACATAGGTTTTGTAGTTTTTAGTAGAGATCAGATATGCTAATTAGTGGGAATAAAGGCCAAATTTCTTGTCAAGCCAAGAAAAGGCTTTCGATGACAATTTCTAGCAGTTTGTCTATGAATTGGAAATAGCAAACAAACCTTTTCCTAGATTCAAGAACTATGAGGACAGCAAAAGAAATGGTGATCCCTTGCCTGACAATCACAGCCTGCTGTTGTTAAAAGACACTTGGGCTGAACAGGAAACCTCCAAGTAATATAATCTGTCTTTAGCATTAAGCATTTCCTACGAGCCAGTCCAAGATAAAGGTAGCATTCTGGTTCTTGTCACAGACTTGCTTCCGCAATCAGTCAATAGGATTATGCGAGGAAAAGTTAGTCCAAAATTACTGTGCCAAAAGTCACATCCATTGGTGTGTCCATCCCATGCCACTTGGATGCCACCAATCAGACCAAAGAAAAGTATGATCCCCATTTGGGAGAAATATCCATTACACGCTTTCTAGCTAACAACAGCTCCGATCTTTTTCATTACGTTCCTTCTTATAGAATTGGAAAAGCAATTTTGAGTGATGGGAGTCTGTAGTCTTGTGAACCATTTTCATCTGCTTATAGCTCTCTTGTTAATATCCACGAATAGGCAGTCAGAAAAGCAAAATGTGTTGTACACAGGGTTCAAAGTCGCGGTCGCGGTCTGGACAGTTTCACATCGATTTCGGCATATTGGTCGCAGTTTTGGCGAGACGAAAATTTTTGAAATATTTAATATTCTAAAAATTGTAAAAAATATGATAAATAAAAATAATTACAAAATTAGTAAAAATAATAAAATTCGAGTTGACTCGGGATGACTCGGAGTGATTCGTTGTGACTTGATAGTTTCAACCATTCACGGTGACGTCTCGGCGAGTCAAGTATCTCGAAATCGTATCGTTCCGGTATCGTATCGGGAGGGCCCGAGACGGTGACGACTCGGCCGAGTCCGAGTCTTTGAACCATGGTTGTACAGGACCTTCAACAACCTTTTGTTGGAAGTTGTAAAAATGGAGTTCTGAAGCATTTAAGCCTAAGGTTCTTGTGAGGAGAAATTGGAAGCTGGCTAGCTGTTTTAATCTGTTTGATGGAAAACTAAGGACAAGTAGACTTGGTCTTCAGAAAACATATATAAAATGCCTGTGAACCTATTAATCAGAGTTGCTGAGTACATGAAAGAGTATATTATCCTTCTTATCATCAATTACAACTTTCACTCTCATCGCAAAACTTACAGAATAAAAAGTTACAGCTGCAAACAAATGACTAGCAAATAATGCTATTCTGCACAATTTTGTGTAGCACATAATGCAAATAATCCTAAATGAGAAGAGGACAAGAAAGGGGAAAATATCTATAGCCTTGATCGATGAATGAATGCAATCGCAGCTCAATCCTGCTGAGTGTACTGGAAGTAGAAATTCATGCCCAATTTAATTTTCAGCAGCAACTGCAGATGTTCCTTTCACAGCCTTGCTTTGTGTTTCTTCATCATTTGCATCTGTCTTGTACTTGTACCATGAAGCCCAAAAGAGATAGTTAAAAAAATTGAGCAAACTTAGGATGGCTAAGAACCAGTAGAAAAGCTCCAACTTATTGTGGTTCAAATCTGGTGCCTCTAACCATCCTCGTTTGCTTGGAGTGACCTTCTTGGTTACAGCATTCACGAGGTTGACAAAGGCAGTACTTAAGAAGTATCCAAAAGAGAGTGATAAAAGTGCAAAAGAAGTGGAGAGAGATCTCATCCACTTGGGAGCTTCTCTGTAGAAGAACTCTATAAGTCCTATCACTGTAAACATGTCCGCAACGCCAAAGACTCCATATTGGAAAGAAAGCCAGAAAAGACTTATAGGATGTAATGGATCCTCTAGTGCTTTATGTCTTCTTTTGACCTCAACAACTCCGGCTATACTCATTGAGATGACAGAGAGTACAAGACCGATGCCTACGCGCTGAAGCTGAGTGATACCTGTTGGATGACCAGTGATTTTTCGAGCTAGTGGGACAAAGAAAAACTCGTAGATTGGTAACAGAATAGACATGAAAATCAGGGGAATCACTGGAATTGAAGCTGATGGAATCTTGAAAGATCCTAAATGTGTATTCATGATGTATCCTTGAAGAACTGAATATGTCTGCATCTGTGCCATGCATGTATTCATTATAATGGTGCTAGCAATTATTGGGAGCATCCTGATGAGTATCTTGACTTCTTCTACTTGTGTTACCGTGCAGACTGTCCATGGCACCGGATCCATCCCTCGTCGAACACTGGCAGCTTTGTCTAGCAATCTGTTTAAAAATTGAGATTATTTGAAAATTTTAGTGTAAGAGAAGCTAATTTTATATATTATTCTAATACAACTGTAATAAACTCCTAGTTTCTTGCTTCTTTTTCATGTTTCAGTCTTTAATTGTTTGACTACCTGAATTGGCTAGTATGCGAGATTGCATCGTTATCTTCAATCTCATATAATTCATTGGCATCTTGTGGCAGGGGTACATTTCTGTTTCTAATTGCAGCGACAATAACCTGAAAACACAAATTGATAACGGATAAGAATATGTGGAACAAAATGGAAATTTCAAGCACATAAATGAGATAAAAGAGATAAAAAGTACCTGAGATATCTTAACCAGAGGGCTGGCGCCTTGTGCTTGGATGCGGTAGAAAGGTTTTCCAAGTGCAAGAATTACCACTCCTATAGAAGTTGCGATTAGAGATATCAAAAATCCCCAGTGCCAACCTCTGTTCATAGCTATCCAAACCACAATAGTAACTCCTATTATGGATCCAACGGTTATACTGAACTGGTAGGAGTTGAAAAAACTTGCAAGTGCCTTTGCTTCCTTTGGATCTTTCTGATCAAATTGGTCAGCACCAAGTGCTGCAACCGATCCTTTAACTCCACCAGCACCTAGTGCCAAAAGGAATATGGTGCAGTAGAACATGACAGCTTCACTGCCTTTGACACAGCTTGATTTGCCACAGGGGTCAGGCTGCAACTTATGTGACTTTGCTTGGATGTAAAGCAAGAGCAGTCCCTGTAGTGAAAACATGGATTAGTGAGGAGGAAACGAAGAGGGATGTAAGTACTAGAAATGCTAGAATTCATTATGTTCAACTCCATTACCAGAACTTCCAAGATGCTAAACAATACGCATGTGTAGAGTCTGTTCAAGTAAGTATCTGATATTAAACCTCCCAAGATTGTGAGCAAGAAAGTTGATCCCAGGAAAATTGTGAGGGTATTTGCAGAAGTGGACAGATCAAATTGCATCACCAAGTGAAAGTAGAGAACCAATGATGACATATTCGCCACGAATCCAATGTTCTCCAGAGTCGTCAAAACTAACAGAAACAAAAATCACTTCCATCACTAAATTTGAAGTTTGAACCCGATGAAAGCAGTGGCTCAGAGCCAGGAAATAAGAGTTGGGGAAGGAGGATAGTGGGGAGGTGTTTTCCATTGCCTGTGTATCTCCCAGTGATTTTAAACCATGAAGATATATGCATATGTAAACACTCACCTAATACAAACATGCATGCCTTGAATCCACCCTTTTCCTTACTCAATGGGTATGAACTAATTGGAGATTCACCATTCTCTACATCCTGCATGAATAACCAAAAAATTTGATGTTATGGAGAGATATTTCACTAAGAAAGCAAGAGATGGTTGTGTATTTTTATTTCAATTCTCAGCATTATACCATTTTTCCAGTGATGAAGTGCAATCCAACTTGATTCTGAAGCTGATGAGTTCAAATGCTTGATGAGTAATCACTATGGATGGGAATGTCTATTTATAGTTTTATACAGGAAGCAGCGTCAGATTTTCGAAGTTCATACGGTGGCTCAGTCTTGGATTCTATGTTCCTTTGACTTTCCTATCACAATCTTGCTTCCTTTATTTATTGTTTGTTCAATTTACCTAGACAATAACAGACACACTTATATATTCTTTAAATCCATCTGGGCCACAAAAAATACAAAATAAATTGGTTTGTATTTGTTAAAAGCAACTAGGATCATAAGAAATTATATCTCTTTCATTCAAAGTTCAGGGGATTTATTTGGTGCTATATTGTATAAAGTTTGGCAACTTTAGCTAATATTATTTAATTACTGTTGAATATGAATACTCTGAGAGTAAGAAGTGTTAGATTATTAACATTAGTGGTCCAGAAGGGACAGAAGTACTGAGGAACTATTTATTCACTTCCTGACCCAAAATTTTCTTTTGAGATATTGCTATTAGCACAAGGAAATTAGTTGAATTATCACAGAAATTGACTGGATACTTAATTATCTCACTATTAGTATATATCCTTCTTGTTATTTCTTTGGGTCAACTAAGGCCTAGTTTCTTAGGAAGACAACAAGAAACAAGATTCCTGTGTTTGAATTTTTCAGTTTTGTGCTACTAAGAACCATTAATAGCCGTCAGTTTAGGGCTTTCACATTATGATCCTTTGTCAAAAATTTTGGACTTGTTCTCCTTTTCTTGATGAATCCATTTTGTGCATGGAAGAAAAGGAAAACGAAGGGCTATAAATTCTAGACTTGTGAAGAAGACTTGACCATGTCTTTTGTTGCTTTCATTTATGCTGCATTGTAATGAGTTGACTTTTCCTTGCGTAATGAGTGTTATAGACTTGGTGAAGATGTGGTTTTTATGAAACTTGTACACAGGTTTGACGATAATAATTTATTCAAAAAAGTTGCACAATATATTTTTTTTCAATTTTTTATTGACAACGGAGATATGGTATTGATACTTTGATATTTGTTGATGATAATTTCCTTAACTTTTTAATCATATCCAAAGAGAAAATTTTCGCCATCTTTTGACCCTATTACAACATGATAGCACTTTAGTGATTGTAAGTGTGATTAGAAGTTAAGATATTTTAAAATATTTTCACATGATTTAAAATATAGAAAGATATACCATTAAAAAATGTGAAAAGTGTCAATTCAATTCCCTTAAAAAATGCAATACTAGTCATCTATAATTTCCTAATTCTGTAACTGTAAAAAGTCTTTTTGTATTTGGTTATTTACTAATTTATTATCAAGTTCTTTGATAGCTTGACTCTTTCTTGTTCATTCACATTTCCAATATCCTGTGCCAATTTCAACCACTTTTAAAGGAACAAACACGGGACCCTTGTGTCCATCTCTCAAATGCTTTATGAATTTGCTTCCAGTTTGTTTGCTAAAAATCAAATTGCTTATTCAATTTCTTTTTACAGGACATTTTCCCTATATCTGCGGTAGTTTTTTTGTTTTTCAATGTATGGCTTCGAAAAGAAATATTTCCTTTCATTTGGAAAATATTAATTTCTAACTACATGGTAAAACTAATATCAAAAGGTGAATGTTTTCCACCATCGAGATGGTAAGTAATGTTTTTTTTTTTTTTGGTTCAATCCATCATTAGAGTTGGGAAATTCAAAAGGGCTCACAATAAGGTTTAAGATCACATAATTACTCAATCATTGGGTACCTGATTTCTTATTACAGCTATTACCGTAGAAAACTTGTTGTCTTGTCAATGTTTGTCAGTTGTTTTGCAACTTCAAAAGCTTAAAAAGAACTCTACTACTACTTTTGCCTATAATGCTTAATGAGGACTCTACTGCATACACAGTTCAGGCACTTAGGAAAAGGAAAAAAAAAATTTGTTCGCAGTGGAAAGAATTTGATTTTACTGACAAAGAATGTGAACCAAAATTATGTTATACTTTTCACGATTTCTAAACAAAATGGGCAATTATCATTATGATTGATTTTGTATACACTAACAATATAATATATGTCACATCATCTCAATTTAAAATTGAGTTTCAAATTATGCATATGTGATATGCGTGCAGATCCTTTAGTATATACATTGTAAGTGTATAAAAGATATGTCCAATAAATTAATCGATACTCCTTTTTTTGGATAATAAAAAGTTTGGGTGGATTCGATTCTGGTCACTACCATAAACAAGAACATGCTTCTGGGACAATAGGTCATCGCTCACAAGGATTTTTATTGATCGTCCACCCATACAATCTTTACATCGGAGCGGGATTCAAACACATGACTTTTCATGAGAGAATGATCCGTATTAACCAACTTGTATTGGCATTTGAATATTCCATAAAACATTTCAGGTACAAATGCAAATGTAAGTGGGGCATTAGGCATTCATTTCTTGCAAGTTGGAACTTACTAAGTCAATTCTGATCTTTTCTTTGTCAACACCTTTAATTGATTTTTCACTTTCATATTAATTGTGGTTGGGTTGTCACAGTTAAGATGTTTGATCCAATTTCTTGCTTTCCAACTAGCAATTTCTCTTATTCCACCGAAACCCAAACCCAAATGGTCCTCCCTTTAGCAGTCAATACGGCGGGGTAATGATCGGCAATTAGCTAACATTTTCTTCAATTAATGTGGTCACTTTGGTCAATTAATATTGACCAAAGCCAGTGTTTTTGCTTATAGAAATGATCAAACAATTGTTTATCCATTAACTTTGCTAGCCAAGTCAATTTATCATAATACATGGTAAAAAATGGTCCAAAGTTACCTAACTTAGAGAAGGGGAAATTAGTCATGATACCCTATGTTTTTGCATTATACCATATGAATCTCTTAAGGATTTAAAATATCTACATGGCCTCCTGTAATTTTATGTAAAGTGGAATTTGATGGGAAATAGTACTAAATGAAATGAGGTTCTGACCATTTTTTATAAAATCACAGGAGATTATGTGAATGGATACAAAATCACAACGAGTTAAGTGGATAGTTATACAAAATCACAAGGTGGTTAAGTAAGTTTTAATAATTTTATCAAACGCATTTTTGGAGAATGTCTTGATAAATCAACGTAATTGGCAATGCTTTCTCTCCGTTGTCCACTTTACGTACAATCCAGAAAGGTTATGTGGATATTTTAAAACTTTAAGAAGGTCTTGTTGTATTATACAAAAGTACAAAGAAGTTATGAGTATTTTCTCGAGCAAAAAACCTTTGATTTGATGCAACTTAAGTATCAGCATCAAGAAAATCTCAAAGAAAGAGGCACATTTAGGCAGCAATTTTTCCACTATACCCCATGAATAAATGACATTATCAATCATATATTAATAAATATTACCTGAAACATAGAAAAACAGGCTAAAGGTGACCCACTAGAAAAATTTCTTTTGCATACAGATATTTCAAAGCTAAAAGGCATGCACTGGCATGCAATTTATTCTTGAATCTGTTCATCCAGATTCAAGACTATGTTGATTTAGTCCAGTTTTTCCACTAATAACCAGAATGTAAACAGAATCAAGCTAAAATAACTAATCGTCAAGTGAATCTACTGAGTCAAAATTTGTGGATTATATAAACCTACTCTGATAATTGAGTCATTAACTAACTAAATTAAGTCTCGTACTATCTCTCTCTTGTGCTGCCACCAAACAAATATGTCAAGGCAGGAAGATAAGTCTAAAACACGCAGAAGAGCTAACGCAACCATTTCAAAGAAGAAACCTATTGAAGTCAAGAATTTCATCACAAGATAACGGGGCATGACCTCCGCCAACATTGAAAATCATCAATAGAAATAAAAGTGTTTTCTTTTGTATTGATGTAAATAAGTACCTTGACTACATGATGAGCGTAAATTAGGTATGCAATGAATACCAAGCATAATTATTGGATAGATAAAGAAAATGGCACTTGCATAGAAATGGATATTATAATGTGCTTATTTTTTTAAAGTAGGCTTTGAAAAATTCTCCTTCGCAGTACAAAATTTATTCTAAAAGCACTAAATTTAACGCTAAAAGTTCTACTCTTAATTTTATGGAATGATATTTATCAAATACCTTAAAAGTACTTCTAACATCCAAAAGTGCTTTTTCACCAAAAGTACTGCAACCCCAAACAGGCTCTTAGACTTTTAGTGGTGGTTATTCTCTATTCGTAGTTTCAGTCTTTTTTTTTTTTGTTTAATTTCGAAATGCATGGCACTCTCAAAATCTTTAGTATCCCAACTGTTAATATTTCTCCATCAGACTGGATTAATTACAAACAGCTGCCAATGAAGACTTCCATTCTTATTCTAGTTATCAATTCACGACTTTCCAATCTCAGTGTCCACTAGAGAAATTTCTTTTACGTACGTACAGATACTTGATGCCTAAAGGGCATGCACTGGCATGCAATTTATTATTGAATCTGTTCGTCAAGACTATGTCAATTTAGTCTACTTTCTCCACTAATTAGCAGCAAGCTAAAATAACTAATCGTCAAGTGAAGTTATTGAGTCAAAACTTGTGGATTGTAGAAACTGGCTTTGATAATGACTCGTTAACTAACTAAATTAATTCTCCCTCTCTCCCTCTCTCCCTCTCTCCCTTTCTCTCTCTCTCTCTCCGTCAAGGATGGAACTAGGATTTGAGTTTGGGGGGCTAACAGCGTACATAAAATTATAAAATAATGTAAGAAGTACAAATTTAAACTCAAAATTTACAAGACAATGATTAGCATTCAATAATTTTAATAATAGTCTTAAGTAAAATACAAAAAAAAAAGTTAGGAAGTTAACGAATACTAGCGAGAGCAATTCTGTACAACGTATCCATAGTACTTAAAATCAAAATAGAATCTACCCTATGATTGAAAAGCTAAATATTTGATGAAATTGCAATACCATAATTAAATTTATAATTTTCTTTAGAAAATTAATGGCTCGGATGTAAGATAGAACAGAAAACATTCGAAAGCAAAATATTTTTTTTTAAAAAAAATTCTTAGTTTGGAGAATTGGAAGATAGGCGATACTTGAAAAGAAACTACAAAGACACAAAAGTTGGCATCCCTTTTAATTGATGGACTATGAACAAAATTCTAATTATATTTTAATTAGTTAGCTAACCGATATAATTACATTATTCCCTTTTATCATTAATTACTTTATTTGCATTTTACTAATCCTATAGACTAAGAGATTAGGAGTTGTCTTAATATGGGAGATTCATTCAAAAAGGAAAGAGAAGATTTATTTTTCCTTTTTTTAAAGAAAAAAAGTTTGAGAGGACAGAATTAGTATAGGCAACATAAAAGTTTTAAAAAAACTAAATGATTAGTTGGTTATGGAGAGAATTTTGGGAGGCTGCCCCTTCTCCCCCCCCCCCCCTCCCTCCTCCTCCTCCCTCATTCTGTCGTTGTTTGTGATGCCACCAAACAAATATATCAATGCAACCATTTCAAAGGAGAAACCAGAGAAGTCAAGAATTTCATCACAAGATAACGGGGCACGACCTCCGCCAACAGTGAAAAACATCAAGTGAAATTGGAAAAAAAAACCGTTCTCCTATTGGTGGATAGAATGATAAAGAAGGACCATTGACTGAATATAAATAAATTTTTTTTGTATACATACAATTAAGTACTTTGACAACGTGATGAAAGTAAATACTAAGTTTCACTGAATATAAATAAAATAAATTTTTTTTGTATAGATACAATTAATTAAGTACTTTGACTAGATGAATAGTTCTTTAATAGAAAACGAAAACGACACTAATACAGAAAAAGATATCCGAATGTGCATGAGTTATATCTAAAGCATGCATGTTTTGAATAATTCTTCTTTGCTATTCCTAATATTGCTTGGGGCTTGTTCTCCACAGCCTAAAATAAGCTATGAGATGAGCAACCTATTGGGAATTGAAAAACAATAAGTTAATTTTGAAGGGTTGTTGAAAAGGTTGATGTCATGTTTTCCAAAGCATAAAATAGCAATTTTCAATTTCTATATGCGTGTGAATTTATATCTTACTATCAGCTGTTGAAAACATCAATACATATAATCAGTCTTAACATGTCATCCACTGCATGGATTGAAACATCTGCAAATGCATTGAAACTACATAAGCAAAAGCCCTGGATAGATATAGTCATATAGATGCAATAGTTTGATCTTTATTTTAGACTGATACAAGTTGAATTTTACCATGCGCATTTACTATTTACTTTATTTATTATCTATTTCTAAATCTGTGTGATTTTGACCTTACTTATCAGTCAATTTGAAAAGATTATTGTTTGGATAGTAGATTATTTGCAAAAAATTTATTTACTTGCATCAATAACATATTTTTCAGTTATCTTTATATTTCGTATATATCACATCGAAAAAAGTATTACAGTATTTTTAAAAAAGATTATCCCAAACGATCTAGTATCCAACCACACCAAGCACTCTATCTCTTTTGAAATTTTTACAAAATCATATGACAAAATAGAATACCGTTGACAAAAATTAGATGCCAATACACTGGCCTTTTACTCATCGTCCCCCACTAACTTCAGTAACCTTCTTCATTCTTTCTTTCTTTTCATATTTTCGATTTCAAAATGCATGGTAGTCTCAACATTCTTTGGTATCCAACTAGTTGTATTTCTCATCTTACTGGTTTAATTACAAGTACAGCTAGCTGCCTATGAAGACTTCTATTCCTATTATTTCAAACCAATCACGTGTTCTCAGTTCTCCACTTTCCAATCTCAATGGAGAGTTTGGCAAAGAAGAATCTAAGTAACTAAGAAAGCACCCAAAATAATGGTGCATTGGGCCATCAGACTACTCCAAAATTCCCCCAAAATCGACTTCAAAGACTTTGCAAGTCAAGTTTTGTTGGTGACTTTTCAATGGTTAAAACGTCAAACGGATCAATTAGCGTTCCCATTTGGGGAATTGTTGCAATACCATTATCCAGAGTCAGAATGATGCCGCTTTTTCTTATAATGGTACAAGATGTGCGGAAAAATGGAATCCAGTTAATGAGTAGAGATTTTGACTTCTGATTTAGCTATCCAGGTATTGTATGCCAAACAAAAATCCAAAGTCCAAACATTATAGACCATTTGCATATTACTTTCCTCGTCAGTTTACTATCCTATGTTGTATGTCAAATTATTCTTGAAGATATTGTGAAGATGACGAAGAGTGGAGCTTTTTGGACCTTTAGAAATTCGGCAACTCCATTCCTACCCATTTCATAACGGGCTTTATTTTGCCCACCATGCCCATATAATAGCAAATGGAACATATAAGGGCTTTCTTGTCTCATTCAAATGTTCGTTAAGCTTAATTGATCATCTCAAGTATCTTTCAAAACCAGGAAATCGAATCTGTCCAATTCCTTTGGTTTTTAAATTTTTTTTTTACTTTTTCCAACTTTTGAATATTTACTTCTATTGACATGTGTTTGATAATCAAACTTTTGTTATATTTGTTTTTGATCTTTGGATAATTTGGATAAATATAAATGCTCTCATAAATATATTTTAAATCCAATTGCAGTCTTATATTCTATATTTTGTCAATATATAGGTCTTGTGAATTTAGTAATAAATTCATAAATTTCTATTTTAAAATTTGAAAACAATATAAGATATATTTGAATAGGTATTCTTTTTGTAATTTATTATGCATATAATTAATAAATAAGTATGATATTTGTCGATTCTTAGGTACTTTTTATCTCGGTTCAATTGATGATACTTACTAACCCTTGAACCCTGGCTTGATCCAGTCATTGGCTGCTCCGAGTTTCAAAACGCTGATTTCAACTAACATTATTTCATATTCTATTGAGGGAAATAATGTCACAACTTTTCACCTATTCATTGCATGGCATAATGGTGGGATGCTCCTCAAGAAGATCATCAACTGAGACAAGGTCATTCACTAAGTTAAGCATGATCTGCAACTTCATTAGACAGTGACCAACAGGTATTAATTCTGTTGTATAAGAGCATAAAATGGGGATTTTAGTAGCTTAAGGAAACCATCAAGGACAAAAGATAAAGGCTCCCCACAAAACAAAGGCACAACTTTCTTCTAGAGTTTGTTTCTGTCAGTCTCATGATTATGGTCTAATATCCATACAAAGACAGATGATTTTCCATGAGATAGGATTCAAGAACAATTAAAAAAAAAAAACCCCAAAGTACTGGATGAAGAGTAATAGCAATCCCTCTAGCGAAAATATTGATTAGATGAATAGGAAAGAGGGATGTTAATTGCTAGAAATGTTTAGAATTTATTACAGTCAAGTATATTACAGAACTTCCAAGATGCCAAATAATAATCATGTGTAGATTTTATTCAAGTAAGTATCTAATTAATATGAAACCTCCCAAGATTTATCATTTTCAAGAGGGTACGGATTTGGGAATATCCCTTGGCAAAACCGAAGCCTTCATTGATTCGCCTATGGCATGAAGGGGACCTAAATTTTCTTTATATTTGTTTTCCACAAAGTTAGTTAGACTAGTTACCATATTGCATGTATAAATATTCCTTTTCTGTTTTGGATTTCTAAGATATCAATTTAAATGATTAAATTTACGATAAGTTTCCTTTCAGAATGTTTAAGTATTCATTGCAAATAAAACTAATTTAAAACATAAAAACAAGCCAATAGAGAGTTAGGAATGTATAATCGTAGTTTTTCTTTTCTATTACTCTTTCATAAGTCAACTATCTAACAAAGGATAACACTTTTTTCTTCAACTCCTTTTCTCGTTCACCTATCTCTTTTCCTTCCATAACCAAAGAAGACAAAGCCTAAGTTTCTTGCAACGTACTTTTTTATCCTTTCCTTGTCCTTCAGTTCCCTAACCAATGGACTATGTGGAGAGGAAGTGGAGCCAAATAGGGGGGGGGGGGGGGTGTGGAATTTTGAAGGATACGAGCTTTGTGACATTATCTAAAGTGTTTTAATGCTAATATGCCTAATACTGCTCAAACTTATTACCCTTCTTTGCTATAAGATGCACCCTGTAGTTTTTGCCATTGAAATATTGGGTATCTATTTCCCCTACTGTTTCAAATACTAAGTTGGTCTTGGCCTGTTTGTTGTGCAAATCGACTGCCAATTTTCCAACTTCAATCCGACGGGGTCGTTTGGGTCTAGACTCTGCCAACGAGTACCGAATCTAGCTTCTGTGTTAATGCTGGCCACCAGCACTAGTGCTAGCATTGCCAGGACTGGATCGTTAGAATGAAGAGCCATTTTTGCTGTGATTTTGGGTCTGTCTGTGCTTATGAGAAAATGAATCCCCGTGGAGAAAGAAGTTTGTTCTTGGAGTAATTTATAGGGGTGAATTTGAAGAGGCTACTCTGCATTTGTTTGTGTTATTCTCTTGTTCGTAATTGAATGGTTTTATCTTTCATTTAATAGCCTTAAATCTCATACACATTAAATTGATGTCTCAACAAGTTTCACTTTTAAATTTACCATTGACCTTCATTTATTGATATCTTATGCATTAATTCCACTGCATCCATAAATATATTAGTGTTCTATTTGTAGTGTGTGCATGTTAGGGGTGTAAACGAATCGAGCCGCTCGTGAGTCAAGCTCGACTCGAACTCGATCAATATCGAGTTCGAGTCGAGCTCAAATTGGCTCGAGTCGAAATTGAACTAGAACTCGAGCTCAAAATATTAAGTTCGTTAGCTTGCGAGTCGAGTATAAATATATATATTATTTTTTTTATTTCAAGTATATATTTATTTTTTTATTTCAAGTATATATTTATTTTTTTTATTTTAAGCATATATATTTTTTATCTTTTTTATTTTAATAATAAAATTACATATATATTCTTAATATTTTATTATTTATTAAGAAAACAATATTATTTATTTATTTTTTAAAAATAAAATAATTATTTTTTATTTTTTTTCGAACTCGAGCTCGAGCTTTAAATTGTCAGCTCATCGAGCTCGAGTTCGAGTTCGAGTTCAATAAAATTAAGTCAAGATTCGGCTCAATTATGCCAAAACTCGACTCGACTCGACTCGTTTACAGCCCTAGTGCATGTGCATGCATGCATGTGTGTGTATGTATGTATGTATGTATATGTGTGTATCTATATATATATAGACACACACACAAATACACACAAATACTCTATCATAAGCACACATATATATATATATATATAGACACACACACAAATAATCTATCATAAGCACAAATGTGAATTGAAGAGACATCCGTAAGCACAATGATAAAAAATTTCTTGCAAGCACACTTGGCTGACCGTAGTACTATTTATCTAGAGTATTTCAGGGTTGAACTTACACGAACGAGTCAAATTTCTCTATTTTAACTATTCTCACAAAAGATTAAACGAGTAAAGAATTGGTAGTATCACAGAGGAACTAGCAATTAATTTGATTAAACTAATGATAAGTATGGAAACAATAGTCAAGCAAATCTAGGGTTCAAGCGTTAATTCAGAGTTTGACTTAATTCCCCAATTATTTTTTCCTGTCAAGCTATGAACATATCACATAAGTGTATTTTAGATTATCTCTCGATACATCTAAATTGTGCCTAATCAAATCCTGCATCTCTCTCGAAATCGTAAGTGTTCAATTAAACCCTTTAAAAATCTTGGTGATATAAGTGTGTTATACAAAATTGATCTTCATTTATTACAATCAACACATTAAATTGATGTCTTACCACATTTCACTTTTAAATCTACCATTGACCTTCATTTATTAATTCTCTTATACATTAATTCCACTTCACCTATAAATATATGGATTAGTCTTTACTATATGACAGCGTATATACTATCAACATTGGATAAATGATAACTATGCAAAATTTGAATTTGAAATTTAATTTTTATACATATGTCATGAATTTAATAGTGATAGTGTATATACTGTCAGTGTATATAAGATTTATTCCAAAATTTTGATGCCCTATTTTTTGTGTGCGTGTATGTGTGAGTGTGTATGTTGGACACACACATAGTCTATAATTTTGAACCAATAATGATAAATTATTGTTCATCTACTCATGTACTAAACGAATTTTAAAGTTCAAAGGGATTTATTATTTAAAAGTCCATTGTTTACTTCAAAATAATCTCTAGAGTCCATCGTTTACTTCATATCAATCATTGAAGAGTATTTATTATTTCATTAAAGTTTCCCACATCTCAATAATATAAACTACAATAATTTTAGCTTCATTTCATATTCTTCAGGCACACAATTGAAAAACCCTTTTAGCAGAACTAGAGAAAATATGGTAATCATATCTTCTTGTTCATATTCTTTTTGATCCCTAAACAAAATTGAAAGAAATAGTAAAATCGATACATTCATTCACACTTTTGTTTGTGCCTTTAGGACATAAGATAAACACATAAAAAAAAAAGAATGTACAAATTATTAAGATTTTAAATTATAATACACCCTTTGTCTGTAAACACTTTTATAGGGAATATTTACAATTTTGCTGATAAAGGATATTAGGCTTCCTTTTTGTGCCCTTAGGACACCAAAGAGAAGAATTTTTGTTGTATTATTGGTGGTGTTACTTTTCATTTTATTTGCAGTTCAACAAGATAGGACATGACATTATCTCTTTAATTGCATGATCACCCAATTTGTGATATATATATATATATTAATATATATGTATATATAGTCGACTGAGAAGAGAAATCTATAACAAGGGAAAATCTTGTGGAACACTCACATAATTTAACATTTTTCTTTTAAGGGGCTGACATGCCACTGAATAAGGTATAATGTCAAGTAGTTTTGTAAAGTGTTGATTGTAATTTGCACCTCTAAAGTATTCATGATTGGCACTTCCCCGCTAGATTATTAATACCTTAAAGTTTTAATTTCCTCTAAAGCAATTTAAGAACCCTAATTATGTTGGACTTTTAAGTAGCCATTTCACAAGTAGAAAGGCAATCCGCTCAATTAAATTACAATATTGGCCAATATTGGCTCTTTAAGAATAACCACTCAATTATTGATTATTGTTTGTCCTTTTATCTGAATTTGATATTTTCACTCAAAAACAACATAAGCATGTATCAACTTCAAAGAGCAAGATGTATTTGTATTCGGGTTGCTATTCTTAAACATAATTTGTGTAATTCAAAAAATAAAGGGTCATTCTTATTTTTTATCAGTGAAGTGAAAGCTAAATTTAATTTGTATTCAAGTTATTGTTGAACTGTATTGCCCAAAAAAAAAAGTGCTATAATACTGCAATTGATAGTTTAAAGGGGCAAAATGATAAATGCGAACATCTTAGGAGTGCAAAGTGCAATTAACCCGTTTTGCAGAAAGCATACCAGAGCTTTGGAGTTTGAACCTGAAGTTTTGTTCGGATGACAAGAAAAGCCTATTTGAGACTTTCGATGAACTGCACAAGATGGTACGATGTTAGTTGAAAAATGGAAACAAATCATTACTAGCCTTGATCTTTTTTTCTTCTTCTTTTTGGGTTGCTTATCCGAATAACTCAGTATGGGACCATTGTCCAAGCCTTAAGGTCCAACTAACTTGAAGGCAGGCAGCAGGCAGCGAACTGCGTTGGGTTTTTCTAAAGGACTAAACAGTCAATATAGGTATACATTAGATTGAGTTGATAAATTAATCATCATCGATTGTTGAACCATGAAAATTAAATTAACGTTTGTGATCATTATCACTATCATTATTAGTTTTCTAGTATAGATAGTGTAAAAAAAGGTTTAATTTTTTCTTTGCTGAAAGTGGATATACTGATCTTGAGAATGCATGTCACATGTCTTTTTTTCAAGTTAAAATTAATTTTGAATGAATTGTTATGCTTATACATTGTTAGTCAGACTTATTTATTTATCGAGTTTTTGAGTTGATGGATTCGAATAACTCATTTAAATCTAAATGCATATTGAAACTAAACTATTCATGTGGTAAAGTCGAGTAAGTCCTATGTATGCTGACAATTTATATACTGTCGCTGTTGGATCTATAATATATCTGTAAAAGTTAATTTTAAATTAAAATTTTGTATTGTTGCCATTCATTTAAAATTGACAGTGTATATACTATCAGTATATAAAATATTAGTCCTCAAGTGAATCCACTAACTTTCTTTTACATTTTTGTTCTTCTCCTTCTTACTCCTTACTCCAAAAATTCAAGCAAACTTTTCAATTGTAGCCTAATTGATTCTTATGTTAATACCTAAATCTTTTTTAACTCCAATAATATTTCATTAGTTGACACTTGTCACAGTCATCATTTGTGTCATGGCACAAAATATCTTTGGTTGTTTTCTTTTTCTTTTTATTTGGATAAAAAATTTATTTACTAATGTAATAAGTTTTAATTTTTATTACTATAAAAATATTATTACTTATGTTTAAACAATATGCAGGGACTTCAACCCTCACACGGGGATATGCAAAAGTCTAATTTTCATCCAATTTCGAGTTACATATTTGTTCACAATACACTAACATTTACACCTTTCATTAATTGCCATATAATGTAATCACATCTAAATTTCTAATTCTTTCATTTATCTTTATACTCCACTTAACTAGCTTATCCTTCTACAATACTTATGAGTCGTTATTTTTTTTCGTTTCAAGTACAAAATTATAGCACCATTTTTTTTAATTCCTGATCCTCTTTTTCTTCATGTTTCTTTGGTGCCATTCACTTTTTTATTTTCATTTTTGTTGGGGCTCGTATATCTGCAGAGTTTCCAGAGTATCTCCAATTATCAAGCCATTTTATGGTGACCAAATTTGCAAAAGGACTTCCCCTATAATATCAAATTTTTTTTGTTGACCCAGCATGTGAATTGCATTCTTATTGTTTGCTCCCACAAACAACTAGCCTAACTTGTTCCTAGCAATGTTATTAAACTCGAGCCGGATAGCGATTCGACTAAACTACTAGGTCAGGGGTCAACTAGTCGGATCAGTTCGATAGTTCTCAAAAATCCGCTGACGTCAGCATGATGTCATAATTATTTTTGTATTTTTATAAGTTTCAGAAAATATTGAAATTAAGTTCTTGGTTATATTCAACCAATCATAGAAAATGTTCCAAAAATTTAGACTTGCAATCAAATATACACCTAATAATTATATATAAAAATATAAGTTAATGGCTAAAATATGTCTATTTACCAAAACTATTTGAAAAAACTAAATTAAAACAAATTAATGCAAATTGGAATCGCTGATGTTAAATTGATAAGATCATAGGGATAAAAATATCTTGATTTAAAGATCATTCAAGAAAGCGAGTAATTTTGGTACTTACACTAAGTGAGTGTCTTTTTTTTTTTATTCCTATTAATAAATAAATGTGTTACAATTTAAGTAATTTAAATTATGTTTAGAGAAAAGAAGAAAGAAAAGTTTGAGAACCAGATTAACCAGTCGAAGCGGATCACTGGTTTAACTAATTTTTGACAATTTTGACCGATTTTTGATCAAAACGATTTTGTGCTATAAACCAACTCGAAAAAAAGACCGGTTCATGGTCGGATTGGTCGAACCAACGGTCCGGTCCAAGCCTAACAACGCTGGTTCCTAGTACATCTTTAGACTGTCTCCCTCTACCTGGCTTCACTAAGCGCTATTGGCAATATTGGTTCTGCCCACAGTGAGCAGAAATGTTCACTTTCCACCGTACCCAAAACTTTCTTTTTGTCCTTTTTTGGCTCAATAATTGCTTTAGCCTGCAAAATATGGTAGACCAATTTGTTCTTCTTTAATCTCCTAAATACCTTTTTTAAACTTTCAGTCTTAGACTGAAAATGCAAGACAATTTTAAAGACTAAAATCCAGTGTCTAACCTTCTTCATACAGCTTTTTGCTCTGGTTCTGAAAGCTGATAAAGAGGTAAAGGAAGCTGAAAGCTGCGTTTTGTATGATCCAGGAGAAGAAGAAATGAAAGCAGTCAGGCAATACCCTGCCTTTATGAAGGCATATTTCCCTCCAGACAGCAAGCAGAGCTTGGTAAATGGCTGTATATGCATCATTGCAAATGCTTTATTTGTTTGAAAAATCACTAAAGTGTGAAATGTATCTCATTGTTATGCTTCTGTTTCATCTGCATGATCTTTTTTTTTTTTTAAATTTATTTTGCAGTCTTTCTTGCAATGTAGTGCTAAGATCAGGTCCTAAACTTTGATAATGTACTAAGCCACGAAGATCATGAAGAAAATGGTGCCTTATTTTGTTACATTTTTGCTGTTTTGCATACATATTTGACAGCCCTCTTATTTGTTGCCCTGTATTTTGTATTTTCTTAACTATATTTGACGAGCCATCTTCTATGTTCTCCTGCATCTTTTATGTTCTGATGTTGTAAGAGCCCCTTTCACTGTCATGGGATCTAATATCTTTTGCTGCCAGGATGAAACCTATGTCCAGGAGTATAAGTATATAGAGCACTGATTCTTTCGTTGGTAAAACAAAATCGAGTACTTGTTAATACCTAGTTGAACACCTGCCCTAATCTTGCACTTTGAATTTTTTTTTTGGGTGATGATGGTGATTGAACAGAAACATCCCTTATGACAAATTAGTAGAACATGATGAAGGGTAAAGTGTGGATTTTTTTTAATCCTGTATTCCACTATTTAATCGTCATTTATATTTTGGTTGTAGAAACTTCCTTCCTCGTTCACATCATTTCTGAAAAGCTCACTGCCAGACAAGGTTTTTCTCAAGAATCATTATGATGATAAGAGAATTTGGGCTGTGGAGGTAGCCAAAATTGAAAATGATCTCTTTTTCCAAGCTGGCTGGTCACAGTTTCTTGCAGAAAATTGCTTGGAGTTTGGAGACCTTCTAGTTTTTCAATACAATGGGGGTCAGGAGTTTGATTTCAAAATACTGGGAAAAACTGCAGACAAGAGGGAGGTAATTTATGCCTTTGACTTCAGTTCAGAAGAGCAGCAGGAAGAAGAGTATCCGCAAGAAATGGAAAGTGAGAATAGGAGCAGGAGAGGTGCTGTTGGATTGAAGAGTAAGAGCAATTCTGACAGTGGTAGACAGGAAGAGTTTGAAGAGGTATCTTCCAAAAAGAAACAAAAGAGAGATTTCCGGGGTTCTGCTGCACGAAAGAGAAGTCTCCAACGAAGAGAAATCTGTAAGTTTTGCACCTGCGTACTCTGAATAATGGTAATGTGATTTTATTTTGTTAATTGGAGGGATTTTCTTGCTTTAGCTGAGAACAAGGCTGGCAGATCAATCAAAGCCTGTGGGAAAGGTGTCCATTTCATTGATAACACTGCTGATGCGGAAAGAGATGATCGGCCTATAACTCCATGTTTTGTGGCAAAAGTTGATGAAAAGAGGTCAAATCTAGTGGTGAGACCATTGCTTTGTTCTTCATCTCTACTGAAACAGTTGAGTTGCATGTTTAAACCTTGATCCACCATGAATCCACCATCAAGATTGTGTTAAAATTTTAATATACCGTGCTTATTTGCTTGTTGTAATACAAATTATAAGGTTCTACAGTGATGCTACCTGTGGAATAGGTCTTGAACGCATAACTTTCAAGCTGAAAAGATAATATTGGACAGGGCTCCTTGTCAGACTCAAAGAACGCCGAGTAGCTGGTTTTCTTCTCTATTAATTTGAAATTTTTTGTTCTACAGAACTGTTCCTGCAAGAACTTTCCTCCATCTTGGTTCATGAACCTAATGTAGCTATTTGCTTTTTTACTCTCATGTTCATTGTTATGTGAACTCTTGTTCTTTTAGATTTGCTGCTCATACACAGGTAGCCAGTTTTGCTTTAAGAAATGACATGTTCAATCTCCTGGCCCTATTTGCAGCATGTTCCAAAAGATCTGGTTACGGCCTGTGGTATTTATCCTGAACAAACTATGACCATCCTTGATCCTGGTGGGAACAAATGGACCACAAAAGTTAAGCAGTGGCAAGATGGACGATTTATCATGGCTGGAAGCTGGAAATTTCTGTTCATAAGGAATGGTATGCGCCATAAGGACTCCTTCCTTTGTGAGTTTGTTCAAGGTGCAGATCCAAGTGAAGCTTTGATTAAAGTTTATCCTCATCGGAAAAAATGACTCTAGCAGTTCAGGTGCTGCTGAGCCTTCTGAAGCTTGAAATCCTAGAGTTTTGGAATCAAGAAAGTAGTCGTCAAAAGTTAAAAGTTAGTTTGCAGGTGATAATTCAGTTAAAACTATGTGCAACTTGAACCTTGTTCTAATCAATGTTGCTCTATCTTCGACTTGTAGCTTCTTAGTCTTTTCTGTTAGCTTCTAGTGTTTTAGAGTCTCTGATTGACTCAAATTTCTGATGTATTTTGGCGTCAATTAAGTCATTTTAGCTAGCCCAAAAGTATATTTTATCCCTAATGCCTATATCCAAATGACAAATTTAGAAGATGTTCCTTAGACTACTAATGAGTATTAATGCCTAAGCTATTGTGTCTTGATGAGCCTGTTCTCATCCCATGCCCTTATCTCTGACAAAACTAATCCTACACTTGTACCAAGATCCACAATTTGCCAAGGCCAGCCGGCTTCCCATGTAAATAAATATGAGTTCACCTGCAACTAACAATTGAAAATCACAATATGTCTAAATGATAGATACGATAGATATAAACACGAGAATCTCTAAAATTAAGAAGAATAGGATTTTCCAACAAATATACCCTCTTATCCCTTTGTCTCCAAGTTTGATGAACCAGCTCTAAACCCATGACCTTGTCTCTCCATGAAACTTGTCCTGCAGCACCATACCAAGGCCACAATCTGCCTATGCCGGCAGGTTCGGTCTCCTCCGTCCCACGCCTAAAACAGGCCCTCAGAACTCTCCACCGCGCCACGGCCACGGAGATCACGGTGGGCAATGGCAGCCTCTTGCATTAATCCAAAGCATGTTAGAGACTTTCAAACTCGCAGATAGCTAAGCATACAACTTCAATTAAGATAGAAAAACATAAAACTTTGAGGAAGCAAAACTAAAGGATATGTAATTTGAATTTTAGTCAAAGCATGTATTAAGATGCAGAGTTTGAGGCCATCGAAAGATTGCACTATTATATCAAACAAGAATAGGAGTCACTGCCGTAAAAATGATGTCAGGAAACCATGCAACTAAGGGCACAGAACAGGCTAGCACTGCAGCAGAGTACAATAAAACGAAAAAAATTGCATGGCAGACTTGTATGCATGGCTATACGCCTAAAACTACAGCTAAATTTGCAATTATAAGATTATTTCATAGTTCAGCTACCTAAGTAGAAGAGGTTCACACCAAAAATTAATTATAGGCCATTTGTTTAAAATTAACAATTTCGCTGAAGCTTCAAAAGGACATCAGAAGCCTTTCAACAAAAAGCACATTGAGTTGCAGATATTTGACTTCAGGCACAGCGTTTTCCTTCTGGAACAGCAACTGTCGAATAGGGACGGAACTCGCACGGGTCACCCTGTATGGCTGGAAGAAGTCTCTGATGTGTCTTTAGATGTTGACCCAGATTGGAGAAACTGAAAATTATGAATAAGCCAAAATGAAGGAAACTTTGGACTTCAAAGCATGGTTCACTGCCGTGGGTCACAGACGCGGTTGTCCTGCATTCGTCGCGGCATATCGGTTTAATATCGGGTGATACGCACATTATATCACATAAAAATTATCAAAATCTGAAAAAATTACTAAAATTAGAAAATACCAACAAACGCACAATCTGATAAAATATCCGGATCGACTTTGAGTTGACTCGGATATATCAGTCGATACCATGCATCACAAATTCGAATCGGTCAAGTCAGAGCGAGTCGCCGTGGATATGGTATTCCACGATTCGGAGATCGGTATTGTACCAGTCCCTTTCGTTCCGATTATGACTCGGCCAAATCATATTGAAATTGGCCAATATTGGTAACCATGCTGAAAAGGCCAACACTTTGCAGACTAAGAATGCAAGTTTTTCAATGGACAACAGTGAAAATAAAATTCCAAGCAAGAGAAACCCATAAATTCTGCACTGCAATACCTTTTTACCTGTTTTCCTCCCATCAGAAAATGGGAAGAAAAAGGTAAAATACCACGTGATCAGGATCAACAAAGCTTTAACTACCAGCAAAAACATTATCAACAAACAATATGCAAGTCAAAAACCCTCATGAGACCAAAAAATGTATTGCAGATCCCAGTATTTGTCTATCTTCTTCTAGTGCATATTGGTCAGTTTTAACCTCCAATTCGCCAAATGCAAAAAAAAAAAAAAAAAAAAAAAAAAAAAGAGTTGGTCCTAAACTTACGGTGCCGAGGTGGTCCTAAACTTATCCTATACACAGTAGCAGAGCTTCAACTCACCCAACAAAACTGATTATCAACAAAGAGTTGGCTTGCATCACAGTCGAAGGGAAAATACAGATAACATACCGAAGTATCTGACGTGCTTAAGCTAAAAGGATTCATTAAGCACAAGACAAAGAGTGATTGGATGGTGGCAAATAGAGTTGATCATCATTCAACAGAGAATCTATATACTTGAAATGAGCACATCTTCACACCTTATCGTAATCAAAGTCTCTACAGAGTAAGAGCCATGCACAAACTGGTTTCGCCTGATCATCTTATACGTCAAGTAAATTCCCTTATACAAACCTGATGGATTTCTTCCACCCTTATCATGACACAAGAAAACAGATATCCGATGAATTTTCACCCAGGTGAATGTGAAGCCAATTTAACTGAATTTAAAGCAAGTGATCACTAACCACCCCGATCACGAAAATGTAAGAACAATTTTGCATGCTAGAACAGATAAACATCAGCAGAGATGCTATGCAGACGAACCTAAAGGAACAGGAAAATGAGGAAAAGAAAAATGTCTTGTTTAACTATTCATCTACTTTCAAGTACTCACAATCATGCCAGCATGAGTATACAAGTAGAAGTCATAGTTCTTGGGATGACAAACTTTATTGTCAATCAATGGCCCTGCATCACCTCCCTGGAACGTGTCAATCAATGCAACAATAACTTTCTTATGTAGCCTAATTGCATTGTCTGTCAAGTCAATACCCGGGGCAACATTTTCTGGTGCATTAGGCTGAAAGAACTTTGTATGATGATTTCTCTGTGCAAGAATGACCACGACTTTTGGAGACCATTTCTCATCAAGAAACTTGCAAGCCTACAAAATGGAGACAATAATTGTCATTCTCATGAATAAACCTCAGACTACCTTTACTATTAATTTGTGATGGAACACTTCAATAATTTGATCCAGCTCATGTTGATTACTTGATTAAACTGCGACTCACTGACAGCATGGCTGCAAATGTACAAAATAAAAGAATAGTCAGCCTCAGATATTTGAAAAAAAAATGTAGTTAAAAAACGGTAAGAGCACTTTTGCCAAGATAGATGTATATGAACAATAAAAAGTTTAAAACAAAATCTCTACTTAATTAAGCATACTCATTAGGTACAAAGGATCAGAAAAGTCAGTAAAGATTTATCTGCATTTCTTGAAAACTAATCAAGAAATGCAACTCAAATACAATAATAACACAAAGAACAAGTAATGCCGTCCTGACAGCCTTTGCTAAATGAAAGTAGTAGCAACAAATAGAATACATACACCTGAATGTAATGATCTGATCTTTCTTATGCCAGAGCTTACATAGAAATCAAGCAAAGTCTCCCAAAAGTCCATAAGGAATTTTACATCTCGGAAATACCAAGATCCTTCCTAATAATCTGATAACACTATATCCACAAAATATGGAGCATATGAAGAATGAAAGAAAATGCATTACATTTTCATCTCATTATGTACTCCATAATCTGGAGATTTTGTTCGGTTTGAAGTTTTGCTGGCCAAATTAGACACAGGTCAATGTGCAAATTACGAAGCAATGCATAGAATATACCTGTTCAGCAAATTCATTTGCTCTCCAACACTAATATAAGGATATAAAGGAAAGCTTTTTAAACGTGCATACAAATTGATGTAACAGGATAACCTACACACTTAAGAGAAGCATCTGGTAGCATGATTTTTTTTTTTAAGCAATTATACTAGTACAAATGTGAAATCTTGGAGCAACTCAGGTGAGAATTCAAGAGAAAATATGCTGTAAGAATTTTTGTATCATCAATATGAGTACAATCCACAGTTTCTAGAGCATTGCATACTCGATCTGCAGGATCAGGTGTAATAATCAAGCTTCAGTCATGAGTTATTTTCTATTAATTACCATGTTATGGAAATAGAGACAAACTGACTAAATTGACTGCTCTGGTTTGAGTGCAAGTTGAATAGGTCATGGTGCTTGTATCGTGGCTTTAATCAACTTGAATCAGAAAATTAAAACTTACCAAATTATCCCTTCATCCTCAATGTCTGAAACATATTTTTAAAGGGAATCAATTATCACAAGTTTTGGGGATCAGGTAAAGCACAGATGCTCTATATTTGAAATTAGTAGCCACTGTCTAAAACTGACAATGTATAATGCAACTAATACAAACAAGAATAGCAAAATGCACAAGTTAAACTACATGGACCCCGCCCGTTATTGCCTGAAAATATTTAACCATCACAAACAAGGGAGACTGAGCATTTAAAAAACCCAAATTGCAGGCATTTATGAACTCAACTGATTCACCTTTTGGTGCTCTGGAAAAAATGAAGCAGAGGAGTAAGAGCATTACAACTTTCACCATCCAACACAAGTAGACAAATATCAAAAACTAAACTGAGCCATGTGACACATCCATTTCCGGAATTAGGATTGGACCCTTAGACACCACAGGAATTAAAAGGAGAATCTCAACCACCAAGCTCCCAAGGAAGCAAGAGCATGGAAAATTGGCATTTAACAATATTACAAATCATTTACATAGTACAAGGAAAGCAAAGAAATTCAAGCGTTCCTACAAGGCTATTAAAAGTCTAACCTTTACATTGGCCTTAAGGAGAACAGTTGTAAGACACTGGTAGGAACCATGCATTGAGTAACATCAGGAAACATCAGGAACATCAGTTGTAATATCATATGCAGCCAAATTCCTCTTTCTCTGAGAACCTGAAAGAAACATCGGGAAACATGTTATTCAAATAATAGATAATAAGCAAAGTGTGGTTATTATCTATGCGTGCACATGCAAGCTGAGGCAAAACAGCAAAAAGGTTGCACAAACCATAAAGATCACAGTTTTTGTTCTCTGGAAGGAGACAAAAGTTATTTAGGTGCCCCTAAAAGTTTAGCCTGAATCTCTTCAAGCTTCTTTTCCAACCTTACAAGAGAGAGTAGTCGTCTGTACTTCTGATTCTTTTCAAATACATCAAATGGGTGTTCCACATCCTGCAAACTTAAAGTGTGAGTTCAAAAATGTGACCAGCCCCACATTCTTAAAGACAGAGAAACCACAATCTGACTGTCATACAATTCCTTATCACCTTCATGAGATCTCCAACAAGGCCATGAATATAACGGCATGCAGCAATGTTTACTATGGCCCACTTTTCAATGTTTGCAGGTTGAACTAGTCTCTGTACAGATGAACACAAAATACTAAACTTTCATCAAATAACCTCTGCTACTACGTTAAAAAAGAATATGAAACTTGAAATCACATTATTATTATTCAGTTCTGAGGAAAGAAATCATCTCCATTTCCAACTTTCAGCTGCAATCAAATGGAATGTTAACCACAATTTCAACTTTACAGCCAATAGGAGCAGAAATGTGGTGAAAATATAAAAAACAACACTAAAAAAAGTTAATTATCTCAGAACCACATAGCAGCATGCCCTTGGAGCTGGGGGCATTCAACCATCAACCTCAAAATTCTGCTGATGGAAATGCCCTGAGAATGAACCACAGGCTTCGGATCATTATTGTGATTTTCGCACCCTGAAACAACCAATCAGATATTCATTTGCCACGCAGTGCATAGAGCATCAGCCCTTTCATAGTTTAAGTAGGAAATATATGGTAATCAAACTACCCATCTTCTCTTGTGGCTATTGCCTTGACTTCTCCACTAATGAAGCTCTTTTGAAGGTGGACAGAGCTTTTGTGTAACATTGCAAGGACAGCAAAGAGCATAGCTAAAGCATATACTGCAATAACTAGAACTAGTACGACTGATAACTAGTAATCAAGTTGAGCTCCATCCAGTTCGTCACCACGAGAGCAGAGTATGTTAGCCATTTCGGTTTTCCAGCATCTATACAAGGAAGATTACCAGAATAGTGCAACTCTATATT
This sequence comes from Coffea eugenioides, assembly GCF_003713205.1. Lineage (NCBI taxonomy): Eukaryota > Viridiplantae > Streptophyta > Magnoliopsida > Gentianales > Rubiaceae > Coffea > Coffea eugenioides. The sequence continues at coordinate 37,546,075 of NC_040035.1, read as the reverse complement.
CCATTAGGTGGCAAAATAGTGATAGGCCGTCGCTTGTACAGTTTGAACTTCAGCATCAACACCCTTGCTTTTCTGCTTCAAAGAGAAAATACAAATTCAGAGACGTAAGAGTAAGTTTATTTCCATTTTCTTCAGTTGTATGTTATACAACCACCTGGAAGAAGAGGAAAGATCAAATGGTAAAGCAGGGGCACTACATGGAACCTTGATAGAGAAAATTTTGAACTCATTTCCAGACTATCAAAGAAATAATCTGAAAAAAGCGAGTGCAAGGCATATAATTGTTCCCTGCAGCCCCTTGGCCAATCTCACTTCAACTGCATTTCCAGGAAAGCTAAAAATATGACATAAATTTCCAAAGCCCACAAGTTAACAACCCATAAAATGTGCATCCAGTTCGAAGCTTTGTACCGAAGAGAATCAAGAATCCTAAAATTAGGATTTACATTATCACTAACCTGTGACCACAAACTAATTAATCTTCAAATCACAATTTAAGCAAAACCCACGTAGAAAAAGCGGAAGATGATTCCAAAAGGAAACAAGATCATACCATGAACTGGAATTTGGGGTCAAATACGCACCATGCTGCTCCAAAACGGCAGCCTATACCTTCGCATCATCCTCTGTAAGTTGATCCTAAAAAAATTCTTTATGCCAAGAAAAAAAATCCACGAAAGTTGTTGGCCAATTTTGGATTATAAGGACCGGGAGATATATCTCTTGCCAGAAATAAAGCCATGCAAGAATTCGAGGCCAGCCGCAACTGTGAAGGATACATCCCCACTAATTCTGAAACTTTTAGTGGGGAATAATTAAGAGTACTGAAAGCTACCACTGCTATTATTGCTGCTGCCTCTCCACTCCCAATCAAATAGATAAATGCACAAAAAATAAAAATATGGAATTTAGAAAGCATAAAAAAATGGAAAAACAGACTAAAAATCAAACATCACAGCATAACACAGTAAACAATATCAATAAGAATGTTGAAGAAATAGAAGAATTGTATGAAGGAGAAGGAATTTAAAACTGTTGATGATGTGATTGGAGAGAGTGGGGAAGAAAATAAAAAGGTTAGCGAAACTGAAGCATTGGATGAGGTGGGAAAGGTTGATAGAGTTGAGAAATCATTAGTCTTGGAAGAAAAAAAAATTGATGACATTGTTATGCTTTTAGATGAAATTGTAGAGAGCCTAAAGGGCATGTCTCGTCAGGAGAGAATCTCTGTTGCGATAAGTGTATGTTAATGTGTTCCTTTTCATTTTATTGTTTCTTCTCTTCTTCTTGTCAAGTAATCAAAGTGTATAGCATGATTTTCTTCCTAGGTTGTAAATAAGGCGCAAGAAATTTTAAAAGTGGTTGGTGCTTGGACTGAACTGATTAAAGAGAACATTTTGGGCTGAACCTAGGCCACCTCCAGCATTCTAGCATGACCAAGTAGACAGTTTAAATTTTGCCCAAAAGTTACTTGGGCCAGCCCTTTAGCTCGGATCGTAATAAATGGCATTAGAGTGAATCTTAGGGGTGTACGTGAGCCACTTCTAGAATTTGAGTACGACCAAGTAAATAGCTTGCAAGGACACAAAGTCCTTGAGTGCAGGAAAATGTGTGTGTGGTGAGCTTGAACTAGTGTATGAGTGTGAGCCACCTCCAGAATTTGAGTACGACCAAGTGGACAGTTTGCATTATGCGCAAGCTGAGCCTAGACTGGTGTGTGAGCCTAGTCCACCTCCAAAATTCAAGCACGACCAATTGGATAGTTTGCATAAGGAAATCTCAGGAAATGCGAATGCTCACCCTGATGGAGGATATCTATAGTCTTAAGTCCTTGTTTCGTATGTGCTCCTTTTGTTTAATTAATAGGAATCTTAACCATATTACTCATAGGATAAACGTGCAAGCGCTAGACTTTGTTGTAGATCAGGAATTTTGGATTCCTCAGTGTTAGTATGCACTGGTTGTAAAGTTCGCTCAAGTCGTTACTTGAAACTGTAAAGGTTCTTTTCATCTATAAAATCATATATCGTTTCGACAAAAAAAAAAAAATTGGATAGTTTGCATCGTGTGTGGAGTGAGCCTAGACCAGTGTGTGAGCTTGATTTATCTCTAAAATTTGAGTACGACCAATTAGACAGTACCTCCAAAGTCTGAACACAACAAATAGATAATTTGTGTTGTGCTGCGGGTGAGTCTGGACCAGTATGTGAGTTTGGGCCATCTCTAGAAGTCGAGTACGACCAAGTGGACAGTTTGCGTCATATATGGGGTAAGTTTAGACTAGTGTGTAAGCTTGGTCCACCTCCGAAATCTAAGGATGACCAAGTGGACAGTTTGTGAGGACGCAAAATCCTTAAGTTGGGATAAACATGTGCAAGGTAAGTCTGGACCAGTTTATTATGGTTCTAATTATGCAAGAAAGTATAAGAAACCGCGTGCCTTATACTAGGGTCATCTCCAAAATCCGAGCATGATTAAGTGAGCCTAGATTTTGAGCGCGATGAAGTGGGCAGTTTGTATTGTGGCTGGGCTTAATGTTGCTTCGTTAAATGGGGGTGACTATGAGACCCCAGCTTCTGTCCTACATCAGTAGAAGTAGGGGTGAGCTTGGACCACCTCTAGAATCTGAACTTAATTGAATGGACAGTTTGAATGGATGCAAAGCCCTTAAATAGGGGAAAATATGTGCAAGGTAGAGTTTGGACCAGTGTATTATGGTACCAACTATGCAAAAAAGTGTAAAAAACTTCGTGCCACGTATGAGAGCCACCTCTAGAGTCCAAGCACCATTAGATGGGTTTGGGTTCGAGCACGATCAAATGGATAGCTTGGATTGTGAACGGATTTTGTGTTGCGTCATTAAGTGGGGTGAATGTGAGATCCAAACTTCCGTCCCACATTAGAAGATGTGGGGGTAAACTTGGACCATCTCTAGAGTCTGAGCACGATCAAATGAATGGTTTGCAAGGATACAAAGTCCTTAAATAGGGATGAATGTGTGTAGCGTGAGTCTGAGCTAGTGTGTTATATTCCGACTATGCAAGGAATTGCGTGCCACGTACTGGAGAGACCTCCAAATTCCAAGCACAACTAGGTAAAGTCTGGATCCAAATATAACCAAGTAGATAGTTTAGATTGTGATTGACCTTTGCATTACATTCTTAAGTAGGGGTGAATGTGAAACCTCAACTTCAGTCCCACATCCGAAGAAAGGAAAGAAAATGAATAGTTTATAGGCCCCGATCATGACGGATTAGGGATTGAAGATTATTCTCATCAGAGATTAATTGTAATCGTCATCAAAAGTTATAATGATACCGTTTGTGTTATTACATTACCATTTGCGTTGTTATGACGGAAGATGACTGGTAAATCCAAAACCAAGTTAATGAGATTTTGACATCTTAAGTTAAAAGAGATTTTTACATCTGTTTAAGCAATATAATTTTCTTCATAATTTGTTTGGTCAGCATGTTATTTGTTTATTTTACGTCAAACAAGAAAGTGAAACAGTTGCCTAGAAAATAAAGCAAGACATAGACAACTGGAATGCAGAGACTACAACGTTGTACTGGAGTATCTCAAGGCTTTGAAGGTTTCAAGTTCAAGCCCCAGTCCCAGCCAAATATTCCAATTAAAACTTCTAATGCAGAGAAAGCCTGTATTAGCATAACAAACTTCAAGTTAGGCCCAAATCTAAGAAATTTTTGATTATACATATTTCGATGCATCACCTATTGTTTTTGTTTAACAAAACAAGATAAAGATTAAGCATTTGCCCGCGAAGTGATTTATCTATTTATTATCCTTCATTTTCTTCCCTTATTGCTTACGCGGAGCCAAACTGCTTGGACCAGGAGATGGTCCTTCAGATACACTAGCCTCGTATGAGAGTTTTGTAAAACTATTGGGACCAAACTGCTTGTCAAATACACCAACCTCATATTTACGTACACCGTTCAGGAATGATTGCACTGACGATAGCTTTTGCGACAGCCAGGGGTGCTGTATCGTTGTTGCTAGGATGGTAAGATCGTATTGTACTCCTGAGGCATTTTCAAACACTACATTTCTTTGCTTTGCTTCAGCAACTCCCTCAAATTGTAGTTTCGTGTTGGAGGCTTCTTTGTTGTGCTCATCCACTGCAAATTTTCCAAGATAAATCACCCGAGACTCGTTGATTGGGTTGGGGATTGTAAACAGTTTTTCATCGACTTCAGCTTCTGTGCAATGGGCAGCCACCAGCATTGCTAGCAATGTGAGGAGAAGAGCGTGAAAATAGAGAACCATTTTGATGTGTTTTGATTTTTGTTTACAATTAAAATGTAGATGGAAGACAAGTGTGTGATTCGTGAAGACAAAGCTTTGTGATTAAAGTCATCTTATAGGGATAAATTTTGAGGAGCCATTGAGTGTCTGCATGTTTACATTCTTTAATTTAGTAATTAAATGGTTTCTCTTTCATTTATTAGTCTTAAAGTTCTTATAGATGAAATTAATGTCTTAATAAGTTTGGCTATCTACTTTTGACATTATATAGTCTATCTTTTATTTATTCTCCTCAAGTATAATGTAGAACTGTTCTTGCAGCGCCTCATAAATAGAATATTTGGTGTCTTTGGAAATGAGATTATTTGAAAAAATATTTTAAATAACATTATAGCATTTTTTGTAATTTGATATATGTGAAATAAAAAAATAAGATTAAAAATTGTGCTTAAGATGTAATCAAAATAATGTTTAAAAATTTTATTTCCAAATTATGGTATCCGAACGAACCCATGTTTATGCATGGAATCCTTTCAATTTTACTATTGATCAGGTCTTTTCACTGAGAAAGCTATTCACATAATTCGTCATCCCCACAATATTTACCCCCGCATGCAAATTAATAAACCACAGCAATGATCTTATGTTCAGATATGTTTGATAACAGCAAGAGATAACTTCTCATATGGAGAAAGGAAGAGAGACAAAATGATATTGATCACAATGTATAAAGCAAGCAATTCTTCTTTGGTTATGGTGATAAGTTAAAATTCTATGAGTAATGAGAGATTGGGAGATTTTGTCATTTTGTTTTTCTATCATAATAGTTATATTCTCATGTAGACAATAAGGAAGTCTGGGATCATAAAATTATTTTACTATTTTATGTGTCTAGTTTTTTTTTTTTTTTGATAGATTGGCGATTCACTTATACACTCCATGCAATTGGGACGGGAGGGGGGACATATTAAAGTATTGAGATATCATCCTATGATAATAGCACAAGTATTGGTATCTATTCCATACCCAAGTGACTGCAACAATAGTGCTTAGGCTTTTTCCAAAGATACGAAACTCAATATAATAATCCAGTCTAATGGGGAGACCAAAGAAAAGTATGGAGACAAGGTTGAAAGAAAAGCATAGAGATACAAGAAAGGGAAAATAAGAAATTGAACAAATCAATGAGCATGTTTTTGTTGAGATCTGGTTTGGAAACAATAAGCAATTATACTTCAATATTGGACAAAATTCCAACCAGTAGATTTGTTGACTACATAATTTCTAGCATTCTTGTGATTACATGTTTGCAATCCTACAGTTCAGCCAAAAAATTTTACAATATTGACCTTGATCTCAGGTTGAAAAACATAATAGTGCTTAAAACTGCCTGGGAACCCAATTTTTTGGAGTTTTTATTCGATAAGTTTTTGTGTAACTTTTGTCTATAATAACATCTAGAAACGTTACAAAGTTTTTAAATATACATTTATAAACATAAAAAAATGTACATCCATTTCCCTCTTCTATCATCACTTTCCCATCTTAGCCTACCATCACCGCCATTAGTCACCGCTGTCATCGCACTATCACCATCAAACCTTCCCCTCTTCTTTTTTCTTTTTTTTTCTTCTTCTTTCGCCCTCCATCCCCTCCTCCTTCCCTCCCTCCTCATCCTCTTCTCTCCCCTCCACCTCTTCCTTCTCTTCCTGCCTTGGGGAAAAAGCGAAGGGGGAGGAGGGAGGGAGGGAGGGAGGAGGAGAGGAAACTGGGAGGAGGTGGAGGGGGAGGGAGAGAGAAAAAAAAGGTAGGGAGATCTGGGGGCCACTCTAGTTGAGGGTCTGTGCAATTATTTACCGTTGCAGCTCAGATTTGTACATATCACTGCATTTGGAAAGAAAAACTAAGATGGAGCCGTCTTATATCCTAAAATGTTATAGAAAGTATTGGACAACAATTTCACAAATTCATTGAGACCATTTGGCTTCCGTCTCATAAAGTTTTGAAATCTCAAAATTTTCAATTGTCTTTTACTTCGCACCAGCAAATTACTTCCAATTTTTTTCTTTTATCTTCCTCACGGATTGAAGAAACTCTAAAAAAGATTGAGTAGTTCTTGTCGATATTCTTTTTTGCCTTGCTCTAGGTTACTCCAAAACACCAACAATGAACAGTAAAGGCAATTAAAAAAAAGGCCATGAGTCATTTAGGCAATCTTAGAGCATGATGACAACTGCAATTCCATTACAGATTGGTTGGGTATCTTTTGATTGATGTAAGCCCCTTGATTTTTTAGCTATGTACCATTTTTTTACATGCGAATTGTTTTTTCTGAAGGTTATGTTTGGGATCTTTGAATCCTTTGCTTATTATAACTTGAAAGCATGGAGTATGACATGAGATGATCATTTAACTATTATATGTGTAAATGCTCCCCTAGTGCGAGATTAAATGTTAGACAGATATTTTTTTACTTTCAAACTTGCAAGTTGTAAATTTCAATCAGGAACAGCTTTTTCCCCTTTATGATCTAATCATTGTTGTTGTTCTATGTCCATTCACATTGATATCTGGCTTTAAGGGTTAATTTTTGGAGGTAGTCCGTGTGATAGGACATTATTTAATAGTAATTTTATTACTCATTTCCCCTGTTATACCTATCAAATATTGTGTTAATTGCCGATATCTATTTATATTTGGTATTTGGGTCTAATTCCAGGAAGGGAGCAGAAAACTACCAAAAAGAAAGGGAACAAGAGACAATTGGGCTAAGGGCCCACCTTGTGTACTTCATTGGCTCAAGTCCTACGGGAGAGAGCATTAGTAATCTCCTTCGGCTTTTAAGAGGGACATCAGCGGGGACCACGAAGAAGCAAAGGCTTTTCTTCAATTGGGCTTTTGAGAGAAACACACGAGGAGAAGCTTTTTCCTTGTAATCTTTTGCTTGCTTCCCAATTGCGGTGGGACCAGAGACTAGATAGATTTAGTCAACTTCCTTTTGTTTCTCTATAAGTAGAGAACGGATAGAAGCAAGCGGGGAGTTTTTTAGCTTTTAGTTCAGTTTTTTCGTTTTCTTTCTCTTTCTCTCTGACTGGCCTCTGACACACGCCAGGTGTTTGACAATATTCCCCAACGGGGAAACATCTTTTATTCTTTGCTTTCTAGTAAAAAGGCAATGCCGTTGCAATCATTTAATTCGTGTGGTGATTTAATTATGCGGTGTGGCTAAACCTTCAATCTAGTCAAGGGTCAACTCGACGGCGCAATCCCGAAATTCTGTGAGATCTAATTAGTTTTCACGCGTTCCTCAATTTATTAATATTTGCATGCTGTCTGCTTAAATTCTCATGGGATTTATTTATTAATTGGATGTCAAGGGCCCGATGTTCAATGTGATTTATTAATCTCGTGCCATTTTAGTCAATTAAATTCGTAATTGTTTGATTGATTAATATTAGTGGCAACTGGTGTGTTTACACATCAGGGGAGCGTGTAATCTAATTTAAATAACCCTCGTAGCGTGTTATTGATTAGGGCTAGGTTTTTCTAGTTGTTAATGCAATTGGGAAATTAACTCCTATGGTCGTACCTAGGAGTATTTTCTGATTAGGGGTAACCAACGGTCGTACCTTAGTTATCAATAAATTAAGGAAAAATTGGTCGTCAGACTTCATCAACGACTATAACTAGCCTATTAATACATTAAGTGAACCTCTCTTGCATCAATGATCGGATAATTGGACTGTGCCTGAGTAGTTGTATCCTTGGCTAGAATTTTCACATTCTTGATTTAATTCCTTTTTATATTTGTGCTAGTTAATTATTTGTTCCAGTGAATTATTTAATTGTTTTTAGTCTAACTCCGATAAAATCCCCCTTATTCCAATTGGAATTTTAAAAGAGACAAATATCCCCAGTCCTTGTGGATTCGACCCTGCTTATCACTGTCTACAGAAGTTATATTTTGTTTGAGCAGGTATTTATTATTGCACAGGTTCGGCACCTGTCAATTTTTGGCGCCGTTGCCGGGGACTGGCGTTAATTATTTGTTCCTTTTTAAATCTAATTTTTTTTTACTTTCTTTCTTTCTTTCTGGTATTTTTCTAGTTTATGCCTCGTTCTTCTCGTACAGGCGACTTAATTTTTGACCCTGAAGTAGAGAAGACTGCACGCCGAACTAGGAAAGAGACTAGACAGCTCAGAGAGGAGCAGCCCAGTGGTGCATCTCTAGGACTGGATCCGGAGGTGGAATCGTTAAATCTGCATAGTGATTCGGACCAGGAGGAAGTCGCCATGGCAAATGCACAACAATACGGGAGTTGGCCGCTCCAAACTTGACCCAACAACCTCTCTGCATAACTTTCCCTCGCCTTAGTGAGAATGCAGCTTTTGAATTAAAACCTGGTCTAATCCATTTGTTGCCTACTTTTCATGGTCTGTCAGGTGAGGAACCCCACAAACATATGCAGGAATTTGATGTGGTGTGTTCGAGTATGAAGCCTTCGGGAGTAACTGATGAACAAATTAAGTTAAGGGCCTTTCCTTTTTCTCTCAAGGATTCGGCAAAAGACTGGTTGTACTGTCTACCTGCAGGCATTATCACCACGTGGCCAGAGATGCAGAAAAAAATTTTCGAAAAATATTTCCCTGCGTCCAGAGCTGCTAGTTTGCGAAAGGAAATATGTGGCATCAAACAATTTCACTGGGAATCCTTGTATGAATATTGGGAGAGGTTCACCAGGCTGCGCACCCGATGCCCTCAACACCAAATAAGTGATCAACTGCTGATTCAGTACTTCTACGAGGGGCTACTGATGAACGATAGAAATATCATTGATGCAGCAAGTGGAGGTGCACTGGTGAATAAGACTACCCAAGAGGCTTGGGAACTAATCGAGCGAATGGCAGAGAACTGCCAGCAGTTTGGTACAAGAGAGGATGTTCCTACGAGAAAGGTCAACGAGGTAAGCTCATCTTCCATTCAACAGCAGTTATCTGAATTAACCTCATTTGTTCGACAGATAGCTGTAGGAAATGTACAGCAGGCCAAGGTGTGTGGGATTTGTACGAACAGTGGTCATACTACCGACTCGTGCCCACAGTTACAAGAGGAGGGAATTGAGCAAGCAAACATGGCTGGTAACATGCCTATGCCACGTAGACAGTATGACCTCTATTCCAACTCATACAATCCGGGTTGGAGGGATCATCCAAATCTGAGCTATGGGAGAAATAAGCAACAAAATTTCACCCCCAATAGACAACAGCGCTTCCAACAACAATATCAAACAAAAAATCAACCCTCCTCTAACCCAGGTATGTCCTTAGAAGACATGGTTAAAATCATAGCCTCTAACACTATGAAATTTCAGCAGGACACTGAGGCTAGCAGTCAAGAGATGAAGGCACGTATGCAAAACTTGGAAAATCAGATGAGTCAATTGGCCTCAATTGTCAACCGACTGGACTCCCAGGGAAAGGGAAAACTTCCATTCCAACCTAAGGTGAATCCCAAGAATGTAAGTGCAATGACCCTCAGGAGTGGGAAGGAGGTTGAAGGATCAACACCGGTGGCTCCGAAGGACAAGAATGAGGACCGCATTGAGAAGGAGCTTGAGGAAGAAGGAACGCCCGGCACAAATAAAGAGGTAATACGTAACCCAGTGGTTCCAGTTAAGCCTAACCCACCACCTTTTCCTAACAGGTTGGAAAGGCATAAAAAGCAAGACAAGAAAAAGGAAATTCTGGAGATGTTTAGAAAGGTGGAGATAAATATCCCCTTACTTGACGCAATTAAGCAAGTACCCCGGTATGCCAAATTTTTGAAGGACCTATGCATCAATAGGAAGAAATTGAAGGGAGATGAAAGGATAATTGTGGGAGAGAACGTATCCGCAGTGCTTCAAAGAAAACTTCCGCCCAAGTGTGGAGACCCAGGTATGTTCACTATCCCTTGTAAAATAGGAAACACTAGCATTCGGAATGCCATGTTAGATCTAGGAGCCTCTACAAATGTGATGCCCAAGGCTATTTATGCTTCGCTAAATTTGGGTCCCTTAAAGGAAACTGGCATTATAATTCAATTGACTGATAGGACTAATCCTTATCCCGATGGGGTGATAGAAGATGTGTTAGTGCAAGTGAACAATTTAGTGTTCGCAGCTGATTTTTATATTCTTGATATGGGTGATGAACGTTCTCCAAATCCATCACCAATTTTGTTGGGGAGACCCTTCTTGAGCACGGCTCGTACAAAAATTGATGTTAGTGAGGGCACCCTAACGATGAAATTTGATGGAGAAATAGTTCATTTTAATATATTTGAGGCCATGAGATATCCTTGTCATTCTAATGCTATTTTCGCTGTGAGTGTAATTGACCCTTTGGTGCAAGAAGTATTTGAGATTAATGGCAGGGATGAATTGGAGACAGCAATCACCAAACATTTGAATTTGGAAGCAACTTGTGAAATGGAGTTAGATGTCAGTTTGCATAGAATGGTTGGAGCCTTGGTATTTGGGTCTAATTCCAGGAATGGAGCAGAAAACTACCAAAAAGAAAGGGAACAAGAGACAATTGGGCTAAGGGCCCACCTTGTGTACTTCATTGGCTCAAGTCCTACGGGAGAGAGCATTAGTAATCTCCTTTGGCTTTTAAGAGGGACATCAACGGGGACCACGAAGAAGCAAAGGCTTTTCTTCAATTGGGCTTTTGAGAGAAACACACGAGGAGAAGCTTTTTCCTTGTAATCTTTTGCTTGCTTCCCAATTGCGGTGGGACCAGAGACTAGATAGCTTTAGTCAACTTCCTTTTGTTTCTCTATAAGTAGAGAACGGACAGAAGCAAGCGGGGAGTTTTTTAGCTTTTAGTTCAGTTTTTTCGTTTTCTTTCTCTTTCTCTCTGACTGGCCTCTGACACACGCCAGGTGTTTGACAATATTCCCCAACGGGAAACATCTTTTATTCCTTGCTTTCTAGTAAAAAGGCAATGATGTTGCAATCATTTAATTCGTGTGATGATTTAATTATGCGGCGTGGCTAAACCTTCAATCTAGTCAAGGGTCAACTCGACGGCGCAGTCCCGAAATTCTGTGAGATCTAATTAGTTTTCACGCGTTCCTCAATTTATTAATATTTGCATGCTGTCTGCTTAAATTCTCATGGGATTTATTTATTAATTGGATGTCAAGGGCCCGATGTTCAATGTGATTTATTAATCTCGTGCCATTTTAGTCAATTAAATCCGTAATTGTTTGATTGATTAATATTAGTGGCAACTGGTGTGTTTACACATCAGGGGAGCGTGCAATCTAATTTAAATAACCCTCGTAGCGTGTTATTGATTAGGGCTAGATTTTTCTAGTTGTTAATGCAATTGGGAAATTAACTCCTATGGTCGTACCTAGGAGTATTTTCTGATTAGGGGTAACCAACGGTCGTACCTTGGTTATCAATAAATTAAGGAAAAATTGGTCGTCAGACTTCGTCAACGACTATAACTAGCCTATTAATACATTAAGTGAACCTCTCTTGCATCAATGATCGGATAATTGGACTGTACCTGAGTAGTTGTATCCTTGGCTAGAATTTCCACATTCTTGATTTAATTCCTTTTTATATTTGTGCTAGTTAATTATTTGTTCCAGTGAATTATTTAATTGTTTTTAGTCTAACTCCGATAAAATCCCCCTTATTCCAATTGGAATTTTAAAAGAGACAAATATCCCCAGTTCCTGTGGATTCGACCCTGCTTATCACTGTCTACAGAAGTTATATTTTGTTTGAGCAGGTATTTATTATTGCACAGGTTCGGCACATGTCACCGTGTGTCTTTGATTAGTTTTGCAAGTTTTTCCCATAAATTTACTTTGAAATAAACTTTTCAAGTTTTCTAAAGTTCAACTAAATTTTATATATGTTAATTTCAACTGAATAGTTCGGCATTGCTAAATTGATCCTTTAGTTGGAGTGAAATTCATATCAACCAAATTAGTGCTCTTGTCTAGTATAAAATTGTACTTTACTATATTCTATGGTGTACTGATAATCATATTCACTTACAAATATAAAAAAGTTATAATAACTAAAAGAAAGAAGATAAGATGATTGTAAATTGCAATAAGATATTCATTTGCATTAGTAGTTGACTTAGTCGGATAATATATTTGATGTATTTGATTTAGTCTGATAATATATTTGATGTGTAAAAGTCAACCACATACATAACCAAGAGACACCTAAATACTTTGAACTTGTGTTAAATTGCTCCCTTAGTTGGGAACAATTCATATCAATTAAATTGACGTTCTTTACCAATATTGTGGTATATTTTACTAGATTGTATAGCATATCGATATTTATATCCACCAAAAGGTACTAAATGGTACAGTTAAAAGAAAGAAAATAAGAAGAGCATGAAATGCAACAAGGTACTCTTTTGCATGAGTAATTGACTTAGTTTCAAAATATTTTTGATGTGAATACATTAACCACATAAATAACAAAAATGCCTCTAAATACTTAGAACTCATGTTGAATTGCTCCCATAGTTGGGGTGCAATTCATATCAGCCAAATCATATTTTTCTCTAGTATAGTGGTGTACTTTATTTATTGGATTGCATAGTGTACTAATTATTGTTGTTATTGGTTTCTGATGTATTCAGGATTTGTATTTCCCATGCACATGTTTGAAAAAATCGTTTAAAACGTCCCTCATAATTTGTAAAATAACTTTTTTCATCCCTTATTTTTTAAATTGTAATTTTACATCCATTACAAATTCACATTGGTCAAATTTGGTCCTTATCTAGGTTTTCGATTAATTTTTTACCGAAATCTACCATGTGCCTTGCACATGATCATTTTTTAGGGGTAAAATTGTCAAACATATTTCACATAATCTGATCCATAGTCCCTCATATTTTACAAAATGAATTTTTTCGTCCTTCACATTTCACAAAATAAAAGTTTTCATCCCTCATTGATTATGTGTACGATAGCCTTTTCTTATTTTTGAAAACTCATATATATGTCTATTTGATTTCACCTGAACAATACAAATAGTATGTAATATATCTCTATTTAATTTCATCTGAATAAGTTAATTGTAGTTATAGATGAAATCAAATACACATATTTTACATGCTATTCGTATTGTTCAGGTGAAATCAAATAGATATATACATGGATTTAAAAAAAAAGAAACTATTCGTACACATGATCAATAAGAGATAAAAAAATTCATTTTTTGAAATGTGAGGAAAGAAAAAATCGAATTATGTGAAATTTGATTTAACAATTTTATCCTTAAAAAATGATCACGTGCGAGACACGTGGTGGATTCCAACCAAAAACTAGTCAAAAATTTAGGTAGGGACTAAATTTGATCAGTGTGAATTTGTAAAGAATGTAAAATTACACTTTTAAAAATGAAGAACGAAAAAAGTCATTTTACAAACTGTGAGTCACGTTTTAAATGATTTTCCCTACATGTTTCTAGTTGAATAATAAAACTTTTGAGTTTTGCCAAAAGAACAAAAAACTTGAAGGTTGCAAAGTTGATTTTTGACCAAACTTTATCCTGGATTCATGTGCTCCAAGTTGGTTTTTTGAAGGCTTTGAAAGAAAAAAAAGTGCGTTTCTTCGTAGTATCTTGAGTCTTTCCAACCATTAACCAAAGATAAAGGATGATTTTCAAGAGTAAATTCTTAAATTGTGATGGAAAAAAAAAAGTTATTCTACAAGGAGATGAATTTTGAGATGAATTGTTAGTTTCTTCATTCTTCTTCTTATTCTTCCTTGCGTTTTCTCTCTTCCAAACTCACCCAATTCACAAATCTTCATTTTTGCTTCATAATCTTACTAAAAACCATCAACCCAACAATTTTTGAGCATCATGCAACCTTTCTAATTGAGAAATTATCAAATCTTTTAATCTATAAGAAATATAACTTTTTGTTATTTATATACAAAGAATTACTAGTAGATAAAAACAAAAATGATTGTGTGCTCCTAATAAAAAAAAAGCAAATTTTGAATATAATTTTCTAAGAATTCGCATTTATCGGATGCGAGATACAGTAAAGCCGAAAGCCTACTAGTTCGATTAAGATATATTGTCACAAATTATTATCAAGTATTGATGGCAATATTATGGGATTTTTTTTTCCAGTTCTGATGAATTTAGAGCCTTAAGTAGTAAAATTTGTAGAAATTTGCATTGCAAATTGTAAATCATTTTATAATTTGCAGTGAAATCATAAAGCAAGGGAAAATGGCATTACAACTGAAGCAAAAAGAAAAATCATGGCAAAATCTAGATTCATGGAAAAATCATGGCCACCAAGAAGAAAACGCGACCACAATAAGCGACCATGAGTTCACGTATTGTGTGGTCGCGTATTACAACTTGCACCCGCAAAAATCATTTAAGGGTCAGAAATATAGACCTCGCATTTGATCAATGCGAGGTCTATATTTCTTTTCTTTTTTTTTTTGGATTTTGTTGGTCACAAAATTCAAAGGACTTCGCATTCAGCAAATGCAAGCTCCGTAAGCTCGCATTTGCTAAATGCGAAGACCCCTTGGACGGAATCTAGCACTCAAAATGCCCGCTTTGTAGAATTTTTTTTAAAATTCATCATAATGTTAGAAATTTCTCTCTAAATCATGGGATCATGTCATTACAAAATTCAGAAGCTATGAATTAAAAAGTTGACATTTATGACTGTATGGATAGCTCCCTTCTTTTCCCTCTGAGATTGACAATTGAACATTGTTTCTGCATTGGCAATTTCAACCAAACAATTAAGTTGTTACTCGTACTATGCACGGGTAATAATTAGAGCTGTTAAACGAACCGAGCTGTTCGGTAGCTCGGTTCGTTTCGACTCGTTCGAAACCTTAAACGAACCGAGTTCGAACGAATTTTTTTGTTCGATTAATAATCGAGCGAACACGAGCAAGTTCGCGAGTTTTAACGAACGTTCGCGAACATGGATATAATTATCATTTGACAAATTTTAGGATTAATTTTATGGTTGGAATTTTATATTTGGAGGGCAAATTGCTTTGTTTTATTTGTTGTTTTTATGTTAATGTTAGTTCTATAATTAATGAATAATAGAATTTGGTCACTTAGTTGCTTTAACTGTTTTTTAGAAGGATTAATGATTTGTATGGCATATTTAAGGCTTAAAATAATTTGGATTCCAGCATTTCGAGCATGTTCCCGAATGGCTCGTTTATGTTAAACGAGTCGAACACGAACTCGAATTCGAACACGAACTTTGCTTAACGAGCCGAACACGAACACAGGTTTGGAGTTAGAAAATTAACGAACGAACATGAACGTTGTTCGAATCGCTTAACGAACAGAGCTCAAACATGAGATACTCGGTTCGATTCGGTTCGTTTACAGCTTTAGTAATAATTAAGGTTTTTTGTTAGCATCTTGGGCGCTTTTCTTGATTGATACTTGAGTTCAGAATTTTATTTGTGCTGATTATGTGTTGTATGAATATCCATGCATTATTGCCTCTGTAATGCACTTTCTGGAATGCACACCTCAACCTTGAATTTGCTCCTAGATCTTGGGAATCATGTAATTAGAAAATTAAGAAGGTACTTAGGTTTCCAATAAAGATGTGTACATAGTATTAACATCAGTTTCAAAGTTTTAACAGACTTCCAATTGAAAACTTGCGTTCTTATTCTGCTTAAGTATTGGTCTGGGAATTCCAAAGTTTGATTCATTTTGCTTTGTTCTTAATTTTCAGTTATGCTTATTTGGCTGCAACCCAACTGGGGCAGCGCATGAGGTTTGGAGGCACATCAAAGACTTCTCCCAGCCATGGCAGTTCACATACTGGTTCTGTTCCGGTTCCACTGTTGCCGCACCTGAATGAAAACGTCTACAATTTGACAATCTTCTCTTGGAATGCTTTTGATGCCCTTTTGGAACTATACTAAAACAGTTAGTTTTATCAATGGTATCAATGGCAGAGATTGTGGCAGAGGTTATGGGAAAGATTGTGGCAGATATTATGGGAAAGATTATGGCAGATTATATGGCAGAGGTTATCAGAAAGATTATGGCAGATTATGACAGACATTATGGCTAAAATCTGTATATATTTCTTACCTAGAATAGAAAATCAGTTACCATAGCTGTATATTAGGTCAATCAATCAAGTATATATAGGGGTTTACCAAAAATAGATTGTACAGGAATTCTTATTTAATAGAAAGGACCAGGAAGAGGAACTGGATCCGATTCCAGTAAATTTACTCAAATTTTGTCATTGTATCAGAGCCTACCTTTTGAATCTATAAGATATTTTGAGTATTTTTTTTTCTATAGCTTTTTGGGTTGATTTCTAATCAACATTCTGGTTTTGATATTTCTTAGTTTATCAATCTGTGATTTCGGATTTGCATTTGAGTTTTGTTAAGAATGGCTGCTGAGAATTCTTTTGGAAGACAATCTGCAGAGACTTTGGGTATCAGACTTACAGGGAAGAATTATGCAACATGGGAATTTCAGTTCAGAATGTTTCTGAAAGGGAAGGAGCTTTGGGGTCACATTGATGGGTCTTCTACTGCTTCTGGAACTGAGAAAGAAATAAGTCAATGGGAATCAAATGATTCACGAATTATTTCATGATTTTAGCATCCATTGAACCTCATATGGTGAACAGCTTACGTTCATTTAATACTGCAAAGGAGATATGGAATTTTCTGAAACGCATATATCATCAACACAACACTGCAAGACGATTTCAGCTTGAACTTGATATCAGTAAGTTCAGTCAAGGTAATCTCTCTATTGAGCAATATTATTCTGCATTTCTAAATCTGTGGGGTGAATATTCTGATATCATCTACTTTGAGATACCTAAGGAGGCCTTAGCAAGCTTTCAAAAAGTTCATCAAGTTAGCATGCGTGATCAGTTTTTGATGAAACTGAGGCCAGAATTTGAGACTGCTCGGGGTGGATTGCTGAATCGAAATCCAGTTCCTTCTTTGGATGTGTGTGTTGGTGAATTGTTACGGGAAGAACAAAGATTGGCTACACAGTCAATTCTAAGTGCAGCTGGTGGGACATCAGAGGTTGTCAATGTTGCTTATGCTGCACAAAGAAGGAATAGAGGAAAGGGACAAATGCAGTGCTACAGCTGCAAGGAGTTTGGCCATATTGCTCGCAATTGTGGTAAGAAATTCTGCAGTTACTGTAAGCAAAGTGGACATATTCTCAAGGAATGTCCTACACGTCCGGAAAACAGGCGAGCCCAAGCTTTTCAAGCTACTGTTCCAGATGCTCCTGTTATTGGTCCTACATCTACCACCAGCCAGACTGTTCTGACCCCAGAAATGGTCCAGCAGATGATTCTTACTGCATTTTCTGCCCTTGGACTTCAAGGTCAAGGTAAGCCAGCTTCATCTACTTGGCTTATCGACTCAGGAGCGACCAATCATATGACTGGTTCATCTGATTTTTTACAAAATTTGCGGCCATATACTGGTTGCCAAAATATTCAGATTGCTAATGGTAGTAATCTTCCAATTACAGCTATTGGTGATATTGGACATTCTTTTCGCCATGTATTTGTTGCTCCTAAGTTGTCTACTAATTTAATCTCTGTTGGACAGCTAGTGGAGAATCATTGTGATGTACATTTCTCTCGTGGTGGTTGTCTTGTGCAGGACCAGATGTCGGGGAAGGTAATCGCGAAGGGGCCTAGAGTGGGAAGATTATTTCCATTGCAATTTCCACTTGTATTAAGATCTTACGGTCTGATAATGGTGGGGAATATGTGTCACATGACTTTCAAGCCTACTTGCAACGCAAAGGGATTGTATCTCAGAGATCATGTCCTTATACCCCTCAACAAAATGGGGTGGCTGAACGCAAAAACCGCCATTTGTTGGATATGGTTCGAACATTACTCTTGCAATCTTCTGTACCCCCTAGATTTTGGGTTGAAGCTTTGTCAACTGCTGTGTATTTGATTAATCGATTGCCTTCTCAACAATTGGGTTTTGATTCTCCTTATTATCATCTTTTTGGTGTACATCCTAATTATCACATGCTACACACATTTGGTTGTGTTTGTTTTGTTCACCTACCACCTCATGAGCGCCACAAGCTTGCAGCTCAGTCAGTTCGGTGTGCCTTTATGGGATGTAGCACCACTCAAAAAGGATTCTTATGTTATGATGCTGTTGCTAATCGTTTGCGTGTCTCTCGACATGTCATTTTCTTTGAGCATGAGTACTATTTTCCGCAGCACATTTTTCCTTCCAACAATGTTGTTCTTCCTAGCTTTGATGATATCTCTCCACCAATTCAACGATTTAGACCTGGCATTGTCTATCAACGTCGACGACCTCCATCAGTAGAAATCCTTCCCGATCCTGCTCCACTGCCTACCACTTCTGATGATTCTGTGACTCTGCGACGATCTTCCCGTATCAGCAAACCTCCTGATAGGTATGGTTTCTCTGCCGCTTTAGTTGACACTGCAGTACCTTCCTCTTATTCTCAAGCAACTAAACATGCATGTTGGGTAAAAGCTATGGACGAAGAACTTCAAGCTCTTTTGGAGAATCATACTTGGGACATCGTACCTTGTCCTACTGGTGTCAAATCCATTGGCTGTAAATGGGTCTATTCCATTAAACTACGGTCCGATGGAACGCTTGATAGACATAAAGCGAGATTGGTGGCCCTTGGTAATCGACAGGAATATGGAATCAATTATGAGGAGACATTTGCTCCTGTAGCAAAGATGACTACGGTACGACTTGTTCTTGCCATTGCTGCTTCTAAGGGATGGTCACTGCGACAGATGGACGTTAAGAATGCCTTTTTACATGGAGATCTGAAAGAAGACATTTATATGACTCCACCACCAGGGTTATTCTCCACACCTTCAGGTGATGTTTGTAAGTTGAAACGATCACTCTATGGTTTGAAACAAGCTCCACGTGCTTGGTTTGATAAATTTCGTTCCACACTTCTTGGTTTCTCCTTTGTCCAAAGCCAGTATGATTCCTCTTTGTTTCTTTGCAAGACATCTAAAGGCATTGTCATACTTCTTGTATATGTTGATGATATTGTTATTACCGGGACTGATTATGCATTGATTTCTCAACTTCAAGACCATCTTCAACGTTGTTTCCATATGAAGGACCTGGGTTCTTTACAGTATTTTTTAGGTCTTGAGGTATATTTTAGTTCCACCGGTATTTTCTTAACCCAGCACAAATACATTCGGGAGTTAATTGCTTTGGCTGGTCTTCAAGATGGTCGATTCGTTGATACCCCTTTGGAAGTGAATGTTAAGTATCGTCATGATGAAGGTGATCTTATCTCTGATCCGTCTTTATATCGACAGCTGGTGGGTAGTCTAAACTACCTGACTATTACTCGCCCTGATATCTCTTTTGCTGTTCAACAAGTTAGTCAGTTTATGCAAGCACCTCGGCACCTTCATTTGGCAGCTGTTTGCCGCATTGTTCGCTATTTGAAAGGCACTTCTTCTCGTGGTCTTTTCTTTCCAGCAAACTCTCCTATTCGCCTGATTGCATATAGTGATGCTGATTGGGCTGGTTGTTCTGATACTAGACGTTCAGTTACTGGTTGGTGCATGTTCCTTGGTACTTCTCTCGTTTCCTGGAAAAGCAAGAAGCAAGACAGGGTGTCTAAGTCTTCTACGGAGTCTGAGTATCGTGCTATGTCTTCTGCATGCTCTGAAATTGTTTGGCTCCGTGGATTGTTAGGTGAGCTCGGGTTTCCTCAAAAAGGGTCTACACCGCTTCATGCCGACAACACTAGTGCAATTCAAATTGCGGCTAATCCAGTATTTCACGAGCGTACCAAACACATTGAAGTGGATTGTCACTCTATTCGTGAATCATATGATGCTCAGGTCATCTCTCTTCCGCATATCCCCACTGATCTCCAGATTGCGGATGTGTTTACTAAAGCTCTCTCCAAAAATCGTCATCACTTTCTTGTTGACAAATTGATGCTTGTTGATCAGCCAGCATCAATTTGAGGGGGGATATCAATGGTATCAATGGCAGAGATTGTGGCAGAGGTTATGGGAAAGATTGTGGCAGATATTATGGGAAAGATTATGGCAGATTATATGGCAGAGGTTATGGGAAAGATTATGGCAGATTATGACAGACATTATGGCTAAAATCTGTATATATTTCTTACCTAGAATAGAAAATCTGTTACCATAGCTGTATATTAGGTCAATCAATCAAGTATATATAGGGGTTTACCAAAAATAGATTGTACAGGAATTCTTATTTAATAGAAAGGACCAGGAAGAGGAACTGGATCCGATTCCAGTCAATTTACTCAAATTTTGTCAAGTTTTGGACAAATGGCTTGTAAAATAGTTTTTGGTGCTAACCTCTTCTAGTTAGGTGTCAACGAGTAATGAAACTCGCTCGCAAATTTAGCTTTAACTTTAGGTCTATAGCTACGTATACAGGTCTTGTTGCAAAAAAAGTTGTGTATTTCAAAAGATTTTATCGAAAAATCAACGAGACTTTCAATCATTTTGTAATGTTCAATTTCTTTTTGTGCTTTCTATGAGTTAAAAACTAATGTGGCCTCGTGCGCAAAAGGGAGAAATTGAGTTGTGCCAATTCAGTGCAAATCAGTGGATTTGCAATAACAATTACTGTTTCTGTTCCTTCTTTTTATAAGAAGAAGGCTTGTTTAATTTTGGAAAAACATTTCAACGTCCTAAATACTATTTAGCATAACTCAATCTTGGTCCACACTGGTTGTGATCTATCATTTTAAACAAGTTGTGCTTTCCTACGGAAATTGTCCACCAGTGGATGGAAAGGGTATCGATAAAAAGTCTTAGATACGGTACTGGAGACTTATGACACTGAATTATAGCTGGTAAGGAGTTTGCTTATGATGGAGAGAAGAGTCTTGTTTTCTGTTAGCCCCCATGGAACAAACTTGAGTTCTTGAGTTTACAATTGTGCTTAAGGATGTCTCTTCAATTTACATTTGTTCTTATGATAGAGTATTTGTGTGTGTGTCATATATGTATATATATATATATATATACATACCTGCATACGTACACACACGCATGCATGCATGCGCATGCACACACTAAAAATAGGACACTAAAATATTTATGGGTGCAGTGGAATTAATGCATAAGAGAGTCAATAAATGAAGATCAATGGTAAAGTTAAAAGCGAAACTTGTTAAGACATGAATTTAATGTGTATGAGATTTAAGGCTATTAAATGATAGATAGAAACATTCAATTACGAACAAGAGAATGAACACAAACAAATGCAGAGTGGTCTCTTCAAATTCACCCCTATAAATTACTCCATGAACAAACTTCTTTCTCCGCAGGGATTCATTATCTCATAAGCACAGACAGATCCAAAAACACACCAAAAATGGCTCTTCATTTCAACTCTCTGGTCCTGGCAACGCTAGCACTAGTGCTGGTGACCAGCATTAACACAGAAGCAAGATTCGGTACTCGTTGGCGGATTCTAGACCCATACGACCCCCGTCGGATTGAACTTGGAGAATTGGCAGTCGATTTGTACAACAATCAGGCAAAGACCAACTTAGTATTTGAAACAGTGGGGGAAGTATATACCTAATATTTCAATGGCGAAAACTATAGGGTGCATCTTATAGCAAAGAAGGGCGATAAGCCTGAGCAGTATTGGGCATTTTTACACCAACATCCTTTTGGTAATGTCACAACACTGGTATCCTTGGAAATTTCACCTCCCTATTTGGCTCCACTTCCTCTCCACATAGTCCACTAGTTAGGGAAGTGAAGGACAAGGAAAGGATAAATAAGTACGTTGCAAGAAACTTAGGCTTTGTCTTCTTTGGTTTTGGAAGGAAAAGTGATGGGTGAACGAGAAAAGGAGTTGACGAAAAAAGTGTTATTCTTTGTTAGATAGTTGACTCATGAAAGAGCAATAGAAAAGAAAAATTACGATTATATATTCCTAACTCTCTATTGGCTTGCTTTTATGTTTTAAATTGTCTTTTATGTGCAATGACTACCTTAAACATTCTGGATGGAAACTAACCTAAATTATATTAAGTTTATGAGTAAAGGGTTATGTCCCACATTGGTTCTAAAGATGGAAAAAGAGTGGTTAATTTGTAAGTAAGAACCCAAAGACCTAATAGTTTAAACTTTTGGATCAGAGTCAGGTTCCTGACTTATATATTGGCCTCTTAGGTGGAATCTCTCGAAATTTTTCTCCCTATAAAATTGGATAAAAGCTTCAGGTTGCGAGACTAGTCTACTCGTGTACAAGTGTATCTTTCTCCAAGTTGAACCAGTGAAAATTCTTTTTTTGATGGTGGACTGAAGTGCCAAGAATTTGGCTAGTGTTGGACTAGGTGCGCTATGAGTTTGGCAGGGGGTCCGGTTGGTGTGAGATGGAGCCAAGGGTTGACAGAGATCCAAAAATCCAGTTTGGATATTGAAGAAGAGTGGATCCATGTTTGGGAGAAGAGGTGACCTTAAATGATAAGGTGGGCTTGTGTTGAGTATTAAAATGGATTCGAAGAAGGGTTTGTAATTTGGGTTTAATATGAAAGGTTACTCATGAAGAGGAAGATTTGTTAGATTCATGAGTAAAGGGTTATGTCCCACATTGGTCTGAGAAATTGAGAAAGAGCGGTTAATATGTAAGTAAGGGTTAAAAACCTAATAATTTAAGTTTTATGGTCAGAATTGGATTCCTAACTTGTATATTGGGATCTTTGATAGATTCTCTCGAAGTTTTCTCCCTATCAAATTAATCACTTAAAATTGAAATCGTAGAGATCTAGAACGGAAAAGGAATATTTATACATATGACACAGTCAACATTCTAGATAACTTTGTGGAAAACTAATATAAAGAAAAGAAAAAAGCAATACTTGGAGGAAAACAAATTTAGGTTAATTACAAAATGAATGATCAAAAAATGCATGATTCTCATTTTCTTCCGCTCATTGTCCAACTACAGTGTTAAGTCTGTTAATTTGTTTTAAGTTGTTTTTAGTATGATATGAGCAACTCAAGAAATTCCAATGGATCAAAGGTCAGCATTTTGGATGCACAAAATGCACAAAAATGACATATTTTCCCTCAATGAAAGCAATGATTTGTGAGTAATCATGGGATTTCGCATGTATAAAAATGACATGGATACTATTGCATTCACTTTGTAAATGCAAATATTGATTTGTGGGTAAAAATTCATTCAAGTTTAGATTGTTTTACCAAATCCACTGATTGTTGAATTAATAGATACCAGATTCCTCTTTTCCTTGCATAATGACACATCACCTAATGAAATTAATTTTAGTTTGCAATTCTCAGTCGATTATAGTGCAACATATCGAAAAGTTTTGGGGACAAACTGATCCACTTAAAAAATAAGGTGGGCAAAAATGCATAATCTTTGAGAGGTTTGTTATCTCTAACCACCAAATTTAGAACTAAAAGTCTTTTTTTTTTTACCTTTAGTGTTACACTCCCTCCTCCATGCCACTCAAACTGTACCACCTCCGAAACTAAAAGTCTTTATTTCTAATTTAAGCTGTTAAAGCTTAGCATATTAAATAGCTAACGATATCTAGTAATAAGAATTCACCACTAACATGCATTCGAAAGAAGGATAACCAAAATTTTGAAGGATTAAATTTTTATGCATTTTCAGTATGGAGAATATTTTTACATTAGTGCCATAAATGCATGTTACATGTGAAAAAAAATAAATTTCAAATTGGAATTAAAATTATGTAACGTACATGTAAACCTATTAATGTAACAAATTCTCATAACGAGTCTATATGTAGCATGTTAAAAGATTCCCAAGAAACCAATATTATTAGTCAACCGCCAATTTGTATAGTTATTTTAAATTATAAAGGATGTATTAACATTCTAAAGTCAAGTTCATTTAGTTTTGGTTATGATGATTTTGAGAACTGAAATCCAGTACTCTCTTCAAAGTCCATATTATGGCCAAGTCACATTTTATCGGTTATTGACTCGAAAAGAATATGCATGGAAGACCCCAAATATGAAGCAGTTGGGATGCTCTGTGCTATTATCCAGTACCAAATTTAGTGCTAATCCTACTTATCACACAAAAATAGAAGAAATTTAAATAAATAACACATGACAAGTCAAATAAACAGGACACTTAATATATATAGTGGTACTGAACATCCCATGTGAATGTGAAGAGAGTAAATTTTTATTTGTTTTGTTAGGATGAAAAGCAAACAAGAAGCAAACAAATAAAACAAAGAAATCAAGTTGAAAACCTAAAAGTAACTAAAGGCTAAAAGCACCAAAACCCATTTTTTAGCATATAAGAAATGGCTTAAACTAAAAAAGAAAAAACAAAACACCGTATTTTAGAATTAAAAGTGACCACTGATAGGCATGTTAGCCTACCACACTAAATCTAAATCCTGTTCATTACTAATTGAGCCCAATAGATTTCATTTCTTTAAATTAGGAAAAAGGAAAAAAATAAAGAAATTGTCCAACGGGCATTTCAATAACACATGTAATAAGAGTAATCTGCCAAGTGTAAAAAATCAAAACATTGAACCAAAATCTAAAAATTGAATAAGAATAAAGGGATTAATAAATGTGAAAGTGAGTATTTGCATGATATATTTTGTGCCTCGGGCCAACTGTTAGAAAAGCCTATAAGAAATTTAAGCTGAGTTTATTTTCAAATTTATATGACAAATTTTGTGTACCCATTGCCAGTTTAACACCAATGCATCAGAAAAAGCCAATATTGATTTCCGAATATCATACTTAAACGTCTTAGACTGCTTGAAATATACATTGACTCTCCATCAACACACGATACTTTGAAATGATTATACCATCAACACTCAAACAAGAGTACAAGACTATACATATAAGCAACAATACTTGGAAACGAGCATTTAACACAGTTATAATCACCATACACACACACACACATGTATTTATATGCGGTCAAAATCATTTTGTATTTAATCAGTGAACAGTGTTCTAATTTTGCAGTCTCAAGATTAAATATCACTAAAAATGCAAAGGCACATAAGATACTAGTAAAGCACAATCTAGCACATAAACTAGTAAGTAAACCGATAAGTTATTTCACAAATGTTTCAAATTAAAGATAGAACATTTAATATTTGGATTTTTTTTATATATATCATGAATTCAACAATGACAATGTATACACTATTAGTATATATAAGATTTACTTTATTTGGATTAGTTTTTTCCATACTAATAGTGTATACACTATCAGTGTTGGATAAATAACAATTATATACTAACAGTGTATAATTGTCTTTCCTACACTAAGAGTGTATACACTATCAGTATTGGATGAATAATAATTATACAAATTTTGAATTTGAAATTCAATTTTTTACATATGACATGGATCTAACAATGATAGTGTATATGCTATCAGTATATATAAAATTTACTCTTAACATTTTGACATACAAATATAGAAAATGAACTACTGTCAAATGCAAGTCAAAGATAGAACCTTTAATATTTTGTCATTTCTTGAGTAGGTTTTAATCAAATTTGACAGCCCCGTATTATGAGGTACAATAACATAAAAGAAAGTTCCCTTCTAAGATTCTACACTGATCAAAATCGTGGGGAAAAAAAACAAGAAGCTCAATTACTTGGTCAAACCAAAAGCTATTAATCACGTTCAACATTAAACATATCAAACACAATCAAGTAGAAGAAAGATTCACCTTGAAGTCAAGCAAGACTTGAATTACAGAACTCCATGAACCAATATGAAAGAACCCTTTTCAACCCACTTCAATTTGAGAGAACCCTTTGAAATTAAATTTTGGATTGAGGGATCTTGAGGAATTGATAATTAGAGTAAGAGCACAAAGCGGCAATTTTGGAGTGCTCGATGGTATCAGAAGAAAAGAAACTCCTAACCAATAATTGCCACAATTAGTGGGTGGGAAATTGAATCCTCAGACTAAACAAAAAAATAGCATTTTTTACCCAAAAAAAAGAAAGAAAAATCCGGCCTCATTCAAAAGCTAGCCTTACCAAAGCCAACTCCGATGAAGAACAGAAGTGAATTGGAATGAAACTCATCATGAAGATGCTCAATGACTCAAGACGGCCGGATAAATCATGAAAATATAGATAACATTCGTAGATAAAGAAGTCAATAGTTGAGTTATCTGCTAGTTGTTGTTTTAAACATGCCCCACAATTTCTGGTATTGTTATAGCTTGAAATGAAATTGATTGATAACCAAATATATTGATGATTTAATTAGCTGTTAATGATGTACTAGGAATAGACAACAACAAGGCTTTTAGTATCATTTCATGGAATCTTCGTTATTATGGTTCTGAGTTCATTAAAATATTTTTCTCCTTGCTGTCAATGCAGATCCAGCCTTGACTTTGGTATTAATGTTGGAGGGAATTTTAACTTGAAAAGCGAATATTTAGCAGGTAATTAATTTTCTCAATAATGTTAGAGACAAATTATGGTAGACCGGTAGTACAAAGCATGTTGAAATGGTGCTCCAAGTTTATGTTGCTGTATATCTGCTTCAAAAGTTTAACAGTCTCGTAAATGGACAAAACAATTTCTTGAACTGTAGCAAAATAGGCAGAAAAACTTTCTTTTGAAGAAAACGATCCTGAAGATCCAGAACATCAGCCAGGAACCCTGCATCATTGGTGCTCCAGCACCTTTGAATAACCAATTGGAGGTTGCATGAAAACTATCAAACTGTGCATGAATTTTGAGGGAAAAACAGAAAGAGACACTGATTACATTGAGTATTCAAATGCCATGAAGTGGCACTTCAAGGAAAGCCAAGTGCTAATATATAGACAAAGATTAAGCATTTGCCCATATTTCGATGCATTTGCCGGCGAAGTGATTTATCTATTTATTGTCCTTCATTTTCTTCCCTTGTTGCTTGCGAAGCCAAACTGACCGAACTAGGAGACGATCCTGCACTGAAGGATGGGAGTTTTGTAAGGCTATTGGAACCAAATTGCTTGTCAAATACACCAGCCTCATATTTACATACACCGTTCATGAACGATTGCACTGATAATAATTTTCACGAGAACCAGGGGTCCTGTATCGTTGTTGCTAGGATACTAAGATCGTGTTGTGATCCCGAAACATTTTCAGACACTACATTTCTTTACTTTGCTTCAGCCACTCCCTCAAATTGTAGTTTGGTGTTGAAGGCCAATTTGTTGTGCTTATTCACTACAAAATTTCCAAGATAAATCGCTCGAGACTCGGGTTAGGGATTGTTTACAGTTCTCCACCGACTTTGGCTTCTGTGTTATGGGGAGCCACCAGCATTGCTAGCAATGTGAGAAGAAGAGCGTGAAAATGGAGGCCCATTTTGGTGTGTTTTGATTTTTTGCTTACAATTAAACTGTTGTTGGAAGACAACTAAGTGATGTGTGAAGACAAAGCTTTGTGCTTAAAGTCATTTTATAGGGATAAACTTTGAGAAGCCATTGATCAGTATCTGTTTACATTCTTTAATTTGGTGACTAAATGGTTTCTCTTTCAATTATTAGTCTTAAAGTTCTTATAGATAAAATGAATGTCTTAGTACGTTTGGCTATTTAATTTGACATTATATGGTCTATCTTTTATTTATTCTCCTCAAATATAATGTAGATGCAAAAAGGAATGGCAAAATAGATGCTCAAAACCAACCTGTCTTCAACGGAATTCTTTCTTTTAGGTTCTTTTGAAACGTTGAAAGATGATAAGGACTTAATCAAGAAGTAGTTGTCCTCCATCGTGTTCTTATTTGATGTTTACACATTATTATATAAATATATAGCAAAAGTTTGTAGCTTTACAAACTTCAGAAAAGGATTAAAAGTAGTGCATAAGTTAGCCTTATTTTGAAACTCTTATTCTAATTATACTTGAGTCTGGAACAGAAGAAAGAAATCAGCTTTGAGCAGTCTTTTTCTTCATACTATTTACCTGAACAAATATTATACACAAGAATATAAAACAGACATCATTCTGACCATGCATGTGAAAGCGGCATCTTTTTGTTTCGTGAAAAAGGAAATAACTAGCATTGAAAATCAAGAGAATTATCAACTACCTCACATCCAGGATAACAATGAAATGTGTTAGGAAATTGACTTAATTTCTTTTAGTTAAGATCCTTATTTGGTGCAAGAAGTAACTAGTTTCCTAATTGAATTTAGTTATTTGAAGTAGTAGTCAACGAAATTTCTATTTGGTTTAGGATTTAGATGTTATTTCCTATTCTGTATAAGTCCAGGAATTAGTATTGGGTTCCAATTGTTATTTGGTTTTTTGGCCAAGTAATGTTCTCTATAAATAGATAAATTGGCATACTACAAAGACACACAAGTAAGGAGTAAGAGAGTTTTTAGTGGGTAAGAGGCTTCTACAAGAGTTGAGACTTGGGAATCAAGTTGTAATCTTATAGTGTTTTTCTCTCATAGTAAGAACAAGTTTTTTCTCCGTGGACGTAGGTTTGGTGATTAAGTCGAACCACGTTAATTCTTCTGCGTTGCTCATCGTTCGTGCTAGATATTTTTTTTCTATTAAATTGTTGGTCTTTTCTTTTTCAAATTGTTGGCCTGATACTCTAACAAGTGGTATTAGAGTTTCGTTGGGGTTTTGGATAATTATTTGAAATTGAGTGGGTGGGGTTTCGTTGTGTGAAATCAGGCACTGCTAGCACAGGGGTAGAGCACATAGCCCCTTTTAGATCCTGAAAAGCCTTCTCTGAGTCTGCATCCCAATGGAAGCTGTCCTTCTTCAGTAGGTTGGTCAGGGGCCTTGCTATAGCTCCATATCCTTTGACGAATCTTCTGTAGTACCCCTTAGTTGCTTAATATTAGTTGGTTTTGGCCAATTCTTCATGCACTCTATCTTCTGAGGGTCAGCTTGAACTCCTCCTGCTGATATTTTTTTCTATTAAATTGTTGGTCTTTTCTTTTTCAAATTGTTGGCCTGATATTCTAACAAGTGGTATTAGAGTTTCGTTGGGGTTTTGGATAATTATTTGAAATTGAGTGGGTGGTGGTATATCATGGGGTTTGGAACTATACAGTTTCTAATTCAACTGTTAAATGGAACTACAAGTTTCACTCTTTGGCAAAGAAGAGTGAAAGATGTTCTAGTTCAACAAGGTTTGGCAAAAGCGTTGAATGAAAAGAACAAAAAACCAGAGAGCATGAAGGATGATGAGTTTGAGAAGTTGGACGCAAGGTATGCGAGCACGATTCGACTCTATGTGGCGGACAACATCATAAATAATGTGATGGATGAGGAAGATTCTACAGCAGACCTTTGGAAAAAATTGGAAAAGCTTTATCTGGCTAAAAGCTTATCCAATAAGTTGCATCTGAAGCGACAACTTTATACACTAAAGATGGCGGAGGGTGACAGTCTCATGGATCACATGAATACGTTCAATGAAATTTTGGATCAACTCCAAAAGGTTGGCGTAGATATTGAGGAAGAAGATAAGGCCCTTTTACTTCTTACCTCAGTCTCTGATTCTTACGAAAGTGTCGTGACGACCCTGTTGTATGGGAAGGACACTTTAGAGTTCAAGAATGTGCAGTCTTCTTTGTTGGACCATGAAAAATAAAGGAAGGCAACTAGGATGTGACACAAGAAGCTGTGTTCATTGCTCGAGGTGAGAATAAAAGAGGAAAACAACTTGGCAGTGAATCTAAGGCAGATGGTTCAAAGGTCAAGAGAAAGGGTGGAGTCCAATGCTTTGGTTGTCATGAGTTTGGCCATATCAAAAGATATTGCCCTCATCAAAAGAAAAATGATGAGAATGACTATGATGGTGTTGCTGGATATGTATCGGATGGAGATATTCTCACAATCTCCAAAGGTAATAATACTTCTTCTTGTGATGGTTGGATTTGAGATTCTGGATGTGTTTCACATGTTTGCTCCAAGTTAGACTATTTTGATACTCTCCAAAGAAAGAAGGCAGGTTTTGTATCTTTGGGTGATGGATCTACTTGTCAAGTCGAAGGTGTTGGAGTGGTGAAAATCAAAATGTTGAATGGAGAGATTCCTTCTTTAAGTGGTGTGGCTTATGTCCCAAAGTCATGAAGGAATCTAATTTCTTTGAGCCAATTAGACTCCGAGAGTTACCATTTTTTTGCTGCAGATAGAGTCTTGAAAAACACACATGGCGAGACAATCTTGTTGATGGGAAAGAAGTATGGTAATTTGTACCATTTGAATACCTCAATGGATTGGGAGCGGAAGGGAATTTGGGAATGCTCTCAAATTACAAATGGCGGTGAGAAAAAAAGTCCTGCTATGGGAGAGAGTGAATTAAGGCCCCTCTCGCGAGTCAACTAGATGTTAGACTCGGTTAGCTACCTACGTTCATTTACCGATTGAATAAATTGAATACAAAACCGTCTTAATTCAGGTGTGTAGCTAGGCACCAAGGTATTTGGTGAAAAAAGACAAATGGAGTTTTTTGAATGGTTTGCTGTGTTTGCTAAAAGAAATATTCGCCAAGGTGAAGATTTGTTAGGAAATTGGTTTAATTTCTTTTAGTCAAGATCCCTATTTGGTGTGGGAAGTAACTAGTTTCCTAATTGGATTTAGTTATTTGAAGTAGTAGTCAACGAAACTTCTATTTGGTTTAGGATTTAGATGTTATTACCTATTCTGTATAAGTCTAGGAATTAGTATTGGATTCCAATTGTTATTTGGTTTTTTGGCCAAATAATGTTCTCTATAAATAGGTAGATTGGCATACTACAAAGACAAATAAGAAAGGATTGAGAGAGTTCTTAATGGGTGAGAGGGTTTTACAAGAGTTGAGACTTAAGAATCAAGTTGTAATCTTGTAGTGTTTTTCTCTCATAGTAAGAACAAGTTTTTTCCTTCGTGAACGTAGGCTTGGTGATTAAGTCGAACCACATTAATTCCTGTGCGTTGTTCATCGTTCGTAGATATTGTTTTCTATTAAATTGTTGGTCTTTTCTTTTTCAAATTGTTGGCCTGATACTCTAACAAAATGAAAGCTGAAGCAGAGGAAACCAGATACGAAATACAACACATTTCCTGTGATCTTTGTCAAGGTAATGATTTGTATGAACTTGCCATGACTCATCACTCGATTCCAAGAAAATCATTTCCACAGAGAGGATCACAAATCCAGCCCAGTGCCAACACAAATAATCCTGACTTTAGGTTGTTAATACATCCTTATCACTTTTAAAATAACTATCCAAATTGGGAGTTGACAAATAATTGTTGTTTTAGTAAGACTTCTTGGTTTCTTGGGCATTGTCTTTAAACATGCTATGCCTATTAGGATTCATGTTTCATGCACTATCAGTGCAAGAATTTTGTTACATAAACAGGTTTACATGCACGTCATATAATCTTAACAGGTTGCAATTTTATCATTTATTTTATTATTAATTTCCCCTATTACCTGACTTGATGTGGATTAATTGTTAGATTCTACTCACTTTTGGCAATTTGCATTTATTTCAGGGATTTGATCGAAAACACCATAACAAGTGCCAATTTAGCAATTATCAGGAAAGAGCTTGAGTAGCAGGCATCCAGGGGCATTTTTGGAACAAGAAGACACGACCCTTTTTGGTAATTTACGGAAGACAGCATAAAAGAGGAAAAGGAACGAAAGGGCTGGAACTTCTTCTGCCTCTCGGGGGGGGAGCCGCCGCGCGGTGGCCAGGCATTAGATAGAAATAGGAAATAGAGTAGAGAACTGGTAGGAGTACTTTAGATTAGCCTTTGACTTTTTTGTTTTTAGCTTTTGGGTAGTGGAGACTCTTAGTAGTTGTTGCTTCCTTCGTGGATGCATTGGATGATTCCTTTTTCTTTGCTTTTTGCTCTTTGACTTTTCTTTGGTTCTTAGTAATTTCTTTTCCTTCTACGTATGTCAATTCCGAATCCTTCTTCGTATTACTACTTCGGACGAATTGAGTTTTCCCAATTTTAAAGGACAATGGCCGCTGCTTTCTCTTCAATTTTGTATGGGTCTCTCTTGTCAGGGATGAACTAAATCCCCTTTTCTAGTCAAGAAACAACAGAGGCTTTGGTTCGCCTAAAAATTGTGAGATCGATTTAATTTTATCTTTTCCTTTTATTTATTAGTATTCGCATATTCTCTGATTACAGTGATTATGATTGTCCAATTAATTGATTGTCTTGGATCCGGATAATTAGTTGATTGGGTAATCTATTGTCAATTAGGGTGTTAAATCCGTAATTGTTTAATTGCTCTAAAATAGTGACAACTGGCATGATTGGGTTTGTGTCAGGGGAATATGCGGGCTAATCTAAAATAACCCTGGTAGTGCGTTATTTGGTTAGAATAGGGCTCCTCTAATACGTAAGGCAATTGGGGAATTAAATCTTATGGGCGTATCTAAGATTATTTCTCAATTAGAGCACTGATTAACGGGCGTACCTTAATCACCGACACAGTAAGGAGGGGTTAACTGTCATCGCTTGTTTGTCAATTATAACCTATTTATTGGTAAATAATTGGAATTGGCTTTGCATCGATGATCAATTAGGTGAACCATTGCTGAAGTTATTTCTTGGCTAGATCCTTAATTATCACCCATTTGATTTTAGTAATTTATTATTTAATTTTTTAGTAGTTTCTTAGATTTTATTTGAATTTCTTTGATTGTCATCTTCTGCACAAAAACACCCCCTTTGTTACTATGAATTTGAAAAGAAACAGTTACACCCAATCTCTGTGGATTCGACCCTGCTTGCCACTATTTACAAAAATTAACTTTAGTTGAGTAAGTTTTTATTATTGCACAGGCTAACAACCTGTCAATTTTTGGCGCCGTTACCGGGGACTGGTGCCAGATTAATTTGTTTCTTTTTGAGTTCATCTTGGTTTTCATTTTCTATTTATTTTTCTCTTATTTTTTTTTATATAGTTTATGGCCGCTAACATTCCGTATTTTGATGATAGACTGGACTTTATTTCTGAATGGGGTTATGAGACTCGTGTTTTTCCTAATGATCAATAGGCTGTTGCAAATTGTGGAACTTATTTTGCTTCAGGTTATTCAACCGACACATACCCCGCATTTCAAGATGGCCTAAGTGCTCCAATCGATACTTTTGGAGATTTTTCACCTCAATATCAAAAGTGGTATGACCCTTACTCAAATAGGTATGATCAAGGATGGTGGGCAAATTCTAATTTTAATTATGCGACCGGCCTAATGGATTTTCAACAGCAAGACTCTCAACAACTATCATCCGTGTCAGGTATGTCTTTTGAAGAGATGATTGAATTACTAGCTGCTAATGCATATCGAATTCAGCAGGAGACACAAGCGATGGTGAATCAAGTGCAACTATTGACATCCGGGATGGCGGATCAAATGCATCTCTTGGCATCCAGGATAACGCGATTAGCTTCTCATGTGTGTGAAGAATTGCCCTCACAGACCAATATTAACCTTGAGGAAGATGAGAGTGCAATTATCCGGCCGAATGACATGGAACTATAAGAGTTTCAAGAAAACGGATCTAAAGATGCAATTGAAAAGGAAGCTGAAGTGCAAGAAATGAGACTCCAGGATCAACTCGTTCAAGTGAATGAATCCAGTGAACAATCTCCAAATGCGGTGACATCTCCTCCATTCCTTAATCAATATTCTCCTGACTCTTATTCTTCAATTCCCGTAGTGAGATTGACTTTGTTATACCAGAAAATTTTGAATTTCATGACAGGAATAAATTAAGAGTGGCGATGGAAAGATATCTTGGACCAATAAATGCGCGTGATGGAGGAGCGAATGGAGAATTCATATCATTGTTGACTTGTTTGACGCCATGGAAGACCGTAGCTCGTGTGCTCAAGGATTACTCTACTTACGAGGGCTATCAGGATTACATAGAGAATGAAGCACTGAAACGAGACACAAGATTTTATCCTCCCTGAACAAACATGACAATGTCTAGCCAAAGACATTAAAGAAAGGTGCTCATTGGGAGGCAACCCAATTACTCTTAGTTGTTTGTTCGATTTTGTTTGATAGTTTAAATATGTTTTTCCTTGGATTTGACTGATTTTTTGCTTCAATTTTCGTTTTTGATGATTCATAGGCATCCCTCTGACATGACGCGCCCGCGTCAACTGGGCGCGTAGCATAGTGCGATTTCCTGGTGCTTAGTAAAAAGGGGTTTCGATTCCCTTGACATGCCTGCGTCAAGTCCCATGAAGAGCTCATGGTCAGATTCGTTAGAAGGGGTTCTTATCCTTATGATGTGCCCGCGTCAAGTCCCATGAAGAGCTCATGGTCAGATTCGTCAGAAGGGGTTCTTGTCCTCATGACGTGCCCGCGTCAAGTAACCTGGAGAGCTCCTCATTCCGTGCCTTCTTGACGTGCCCGCGTCACGTTCACGGGAAAGGTAAGTATTCAAGACTCGAGAAAAATTTTCGATTTCCTGTTAATTTCTAATTTTGAATTTCAAAAATAAATTTTGTTAATAATAATAACAAAAAATAAAAAAATTTTAAATTGAAAAAAACTAAAAAATTAAAAAAATTAAAAAACCTATTTCTTTTTCTTTTTCCTTTTCTTTCTTTCTTTTTCTTTTCTTTCCTTCTTCTTCCTTGTTTCACTTTCTCTTGGCCGAAACCCACAAGCAACTGCCGCCGCTCTCCTCTCCTCCCTAGCCTTGCGCGCCTTTCTCTTCCTCTCTCGCTCTCCCTCTCTACCGCACCATCGACGACGCGCACAGCCGCAGCCCCACTCTCTCGGGCGCCGCTCATTGCACTCTAGGCCGCCGCCACTGTACGCTGCTCCACGCATCCGCCTCTCTTGTCCCTCGTACGCAGTCGAGTTCCCCGTCGTAGCCAGCTCGTGAGCGCGCGCCGCCACCCTTCCTCGTTCCCTTGCTCTCTCACCACGCCGCAACCGCTGCTCGTAGCCCACGAACGGCCACCACCATGCGCCGCCAGCCCTCCATCTCCCTCACGCGTGGCGTCAACCATGCTCCACCAGCTCTCACCATCTGTCTAATTTTGACAGGTGGAGGTATTGTATTTTTTCTACCATTAATTAATCCTCTGGGACATCAATTTCTAAAATATCGTTCATTAATTGTTGTTGCCCTTTTCTTACTTGGTTGCCCTGTACTGCACTGGTGGGGTTGATTTGTTTGATTTCCCATATGTTATTTGGGAATTATTTGGGAGTTATGTGCAAATTGATTGCCATTTTGGTTTCCTCTAAATGCTGGTATTGTTTGGTGTTAGTTGGGATTTCTCAGTAGTTTGGATTGACTGGTTGATTTGTTGATTACCTTTGCGTGCTCCAGTGGTACTGGTTGTGGTAGTTTGCATATAATTTATTACTCCTTTGTGATTGGCTACCTAATTGACCGCTGGGCATCTGTGACTGAGTTGTTCTTGTCCAATTGGAGAATTTGTTGAGATTTTGGGTGGACAGAGTTTTGCATTTGCTGGTTGAATTGAATTGAGATGTCTCAGAACTTGGCCGCGTACTTCCATCACATCGGTTTCACTCCACTATTCCCTCCTATCCCTTAGCCATTCAACAGGGAAGTTTCATTGTTCTCTTCGCTTTAATTACTTTATTACCTCCATTGAGGACAATGTAGGATTTAGGTGTGGGGGAGGGGGGAGCAGTTATGGTGCTAGTGTCTTTAGTTTTGAGTTTTTAGATGTTTTTTTTTCTTTATTTTTAGTTTGTTATTTGTCCACCTCTCATTCATTTTCTTTCTTTCTTTTTAGTGATTAGCTCGTAAGTGCATGCCTAGACTTGATGTTGATTTGTTGACTCTAATTCTGCTATTGCCAAGTTTTAATAATAAAAGTGCATCAAGTTAATGTGGTTGAGTCCAAGAACATTTCTTTGGTGAATATCGGTGATTGTTTTACTCTTATAATTTTTGGTTAACTTTCCTAGGCACTGGGAATGATTGTTGGCATTTTCATGTGAATTGGTCCAGTGATTAACTTTAGTTCTCCATGTTTGGGAAAAATGAGGCTAGCTGCTTTTTCTTTGTGATATTGTGAGATATTGTGTTATCTGATTATGAAATAAAGTTGACTATACTCCGCTATTTGGTACTACTGAGTAACTGGGGATTTTCACGTAAAGTATCGATTCTCGCGTCAAAAAGTAGTAATTTCTATGAGTACGTGGTCGTATAGCGATAGGAGCTAAGTAACCGGGCTCCTTCATCTGGCAAATGTTGGAGTTCGCGTCAAAAGACTCCGATGGCTAAAGACTAAGTCTTTTGTGCTATTGAAAAAACAAAGAAAAAAAATAAATAAATAACAAAAAAAAGAAGTGAAAGTTGTGTTAGTGTGTGATAAAAGTCAGCTTGCTGATTTGTAGATTTAATGTTGAGATTTTGGTTAATAACTGGACCATTTGCTGATAAATGTTGTGTGACATTCCTTTTTCTTAGATTAGTTAACCTAGAATTGAAGGAGTTTGTGGTTTAGAAGCTAACCGGGGTGATGTTTCTTGGGTATTGATCACTGATGCTTGATATATATTTTTCTTGGTATCTTGGCAATATGGTAGACGGAGCAATGACCATTGTCAAATATTGGTACTTGTTTGTTGTTCTCATGCTTGAGGGCAAGCATGATTTAGGTGTGGAGGGAATTGATAGGTTGGAATTTTATCATTTATTTTATTATTAATTTCCCCTATTACCTGATTTGATGTAGATTAATTGTTAGATTCTACTCACTTTTGGCAATTTGCATTTATTTCAGGGATTTGATCGAAAACACCATAACAAGTGCCAATTTAGCAATCATCAGGAAAGAGCTCGAGTAGCAGGCATTTAGAGGCATTTTTGGAACAAGAAGACACGACCCTTTTTGATAATTTACGGAAGACAGCATAAAAGAGGAAAAGGAACGAAGGGCTGGAACTTCTTCTTCCTCTCAGGGGGGGGAGGGAGGGGGAGCCGTCGCACGGTGGCCAGGCATTAGATAGAAATAGGAAATAGAGTAGAGAACTGGTAGGAGTACTTTAGATTAGCCTTTGACTTTTCATTTTTAGCTTTTGGATAGTGGAGACTCTTAGTAGTTGTTGCTTCTTTCGTGAATGCATTGGATGATTCCTTTTTCTTTGCCTTTTGCTCTTTGACTTTTCTTTGGTTCTTAGTAATTTCTTTTCCTTCTACGTATGTCAATTCCGAATCCTTCTTCGTATTACTACTTCGGACGAATTGAGTTTTCCCAATTTTAAAGGACAATGGCCGCTGCTTTCTCTTCAATTTTGTATGGGTCTCTCTTGTCAGGGATGAACTAAATCCCCTTTTCTAGTCAAGAAACAACAGAGGCTTTGGTTCGCCTAAAAATTGTGAGATCGATTTAATTTTATCTTTTCCTTTTATTTATTAGTATTCGCATATTCTCTGATTACAGTGATTATGATTGTCCAATTAATTGATTGTCTTGGATCCGGATAATTAGTTGATTGGGTAATCTATTGTCAATTAGGGTGTTAAATCCGTAATTGTTTAATTGCTCTAAAATAGTGACAACTGGCATGATTGGGTTTGTGTCAGGGGAATATGCGGGCTAATCTAAAATAACCCTGGTAGTGCGTTATTTGGTTAGAATAGGGCTCCTCTAATACGTAAGGCAATTGGGGAATTAAATCTTATGGGCGTATCTAAGATTATTTCTCAATTAGAGCACTGATTAACGGGCGTACCTTAATCACCGACACAGTAAGGAGGGGTTAACTGTCATCGCTTGTTTGTCAATTATAACCTATTTATTGGTAAATAATTGGAATTGGCTTTGCATCGATGATCAATTAGGTGAACCATTGCTGAAGTTATTTCTTGGCTAGATCCTTAATTATCACCCATTTGATTTTAGTAATTTGTTATTTAATTTTTTAGTAGTTTCTTAGATTTTATTTGAATTTCTTTGATTGTCATCTTCTGCACAAAAACACCCCATTTGTTACTGTGAATTTGAAAAGAAACAGTTACATCCAATCCCTGTGGATTCGACCCTGCTTGCCACTATTTACAAAAATTAACTTTAGTTGAGCAGGTTTTTATTATTGCACAGGCGGACAACCTGTCAAATCTCAATTTCAATTTAAAATTTATTTTTTTCATGTGTAACATGCATCTACGACACTAGTGCAAAAAAATTCCCGAGACTAACAATACATAAAAGCTTAATCCTTCAAATGTTAGGTTATCCTTCTTTCTAATGCATGTTAGTTCTGAATTCCCATTACTAGAAATTGTTAGCTATTTAAATATTTAATATGCTAAGCTTTAATACCTTAAACCAGAAATAAAGACTTTTTGTTCTAAATTTGGCAGTTTAATAATAACAAACCCCTCAAAGATTACGCATTTCTTACTTTGCCCCCATTATTTTTAAAGAGGATCAGTTTGCCCCGAAAACTTTTCAATATGTTGCACTGTAATACAATCGACTGAGAATTGCAGGCTAAAATTGATTTCATCAGGTGATGTGCCCATTATGCAAGGAAAGAAGAAGTCTGGTATCTATTAATTCAACAATCTGTGGATTTGGAAAAACAATCTACACTTGAATGCCTTTTTATTCACAAATCAATGTTTGCATTTATAAAATGAATGCAATAGTATCCATGTCATTCTTTTACATGTGAAGTCACATGATAATTCACAAATCATTGCTTTCATTGAGGGAAAATATGTCATTTTTGTGCATTTTATGCATCTAAAATGATGATCTTTGGTCCATAGGAATTTCTTGAATTGTTCATATCATACTAAGAATAACTTTTTAAAAAAATTAATGGACATAATACTGTAGTTGGACAATGAGGCTAAGAAAGTGAGAATCATATACTTTTTGATGATTCATTTTTGTAATTAACCTAAATTTGTGTTCCCTACAAGTATTGCTTTTTTCTTTTGTTTATATTAGTTTTCCACAAAGTTATTTAGACTAGTTACCATGTCGTATGTATAAATATTCCTTTTCTGTTCTAGATTTCTAAGATTTCAATTGTAAGTGATTAATTTACGTTAGTTTCCATTCAGAATGTTTAAAGTACCTACTCATTGCAAATAAAAACAATTCAAAACACAAAAACAAGTCAATAGAGAGTTAGGAATAGTTGTAGCTAATTTTTTATTCTTATTACTCTTTCACGAGTCAACTATCTAACAAAGGTTAACACTTTTTCCTTCAACCCCTTTTCTCCTTCACCTATCACTTTTCCTCGTAAAACCAAAGAAGACAAAGATCAAGTTTTTTGCAACGTACTTATTTATCCTTTCACACTTGTCCTTCACTTCCCTAACCCATGTCCATGGTATATGTGGAGAGGAAGCGGAGCCAAATAGGGAGCTGGAATGATTCCGAAGGATACAAGGTCTGTGTGACCTTCGTAAGCATTTATACATGCGCTGTACTGCTCAAACTTATTACCATTCTTCACTATAAGATGGATCCTA
The DNA here is from genome assembly GCF_003713205.1 of Coffea eugenioides. Lineage (NCBI taxonomy): Eukaryota > Viridiplantae > Streptophyta > Magnoliopsida > Gentianales > Rubiaceae > Coffea > Coffea eugenioides. Next base: position 37,506,208 of record NC_040035.1, on the reverse strand, counting down.
TAAAAGTGTTCCATTGTGAGAGAGTATCATGTCTCTACTTTGCCCACTGTTTCAAATACTAACTTGGTCTTGGCCTGTTTGTTGTACAAATCGACTGCCAATTTTCCAAGTTCAATCCGACGGGGATTGTTTGGCTCTAGAGGTTCCCAAGGACCATCGAAAACTGTTGTGGTATAGAACCTATAATGTAATTAGGAATGGATGTTTTGGAGTAAGAAAACTTAAATTGACACAAAATGGAATCGAAATAAGATCAGCTCTTCTATTAATTGATGAACTTCAAATCAGATTACAGAATTGGATTTGGCGGGAAAGAGGAGAAGGTGAAAAAGAATGCAGGAAGACTAGATACAGAGAATCAGAGGGAATATTTCCTCTGTGATTGCAGAAACAAATCTTGACAGAATGAATGACTAACTATTACAGGATCGTGACATTTTATAGTAAACTACCCTAACTAACTTCTTTAAGTAACGAATGAATGACAGACACGTGTAAAATGAAGCTTCCAGTTTGTTTATCCTCTTCCCGCACAAGAACAGCATGAATCCAGGAAAAGCGTGGGTTCTTGGACACGCCTTCTCCCTTTGTTCCCGCGCTTTTCCTTTCCCTGGTCCGCGCCTTTCCTCTTCTATGCAATGCTAACTGATAGTCGCGCCTTTTATTGGACTTCCTTCTGCTACTTCACGCCTTCCTTTATCTACTTATCACGTCTTCTTCTCTTTGACTACTGACTTCATTACAATACTCCCCCCTTGCAGTAAATCTTGTCCTCAAGATTGGAAGGTGGGAAATTGTTGCCTAATCTCCTCAGCATCCTCCCATGTAGCTTCCACAGGATCCGTGCCCCACCAGTGGATTAACCACTGGGTTGCAGCAGCATTACGTTTCTTCACCATTCTCCTACCAAGAACAGCCACTGGTTCCACCTTCCAATGCCCCTTTTCATTGGTTTCTGGTAGTTGGAGTGTAGATGTGATCTTATTCCCTACTTTTCTTTTGAGCAGGGAGACATGAAAAACAGGGTGGACCTTTGAAGAAGCTGGTAACTTCAGTCTATATGCCACATTCCCTATTTTCTCCTCAATCCTGTAAGGTCCAAAATATTTGGCTGAGAGTTTGGTGTTTCCTCCCAAGGATACTGAACTCTGTCTGTACGGTTGCAACCTTAGATATACCCAATCACCTTCACTGAACTCCCTTTCACTCCTCCTTTCATCAGCATATCTTTTCATCCTCTCCTGAGCTTGCTTCAAATTTTGTTTCAGTATGTTGTCAATCTGTTGTCTTTCCTTGATGTACTCGCCCACAGCAGCTACCCTGGATTGAAGGTATGGCCCCAGAGCTAGCTGAGGAGGGGAGAGGCCATACAATGCCTCGAATGGAGTCATCTGGATAGCAGTGTGGTATGAAGTGTTGTACCACCACTCTGCCATAGACAGCCACTGGTTCCATTTCTTTGGTTCTGTATGTGACAGGCACCTGAGGTACATCTCTAGCACCTGGTTTATTCTCTCCGTCTGACCATCAGTCTGAGGATGGTAGGCTGTGCTATAGTTGAGTTTTGCTCCCAGCATGCTGAATAATTCCCCCCAGAATTGACTGACAAATATCCTATCCCTGTCTGACAACATACTCTGAGGAATCCCATGTAGCTTACTGACATGATCAAGGAAAAGTCTTGCTACCTTTGGGGCATCAAAGGGATGCGAGATACTGATGAAGTGGGCATATTTGGTAAACCTATCCACCACCACCATGATAGTGTTCTTGCCCTTAGATTGCGGTAGTCCTTCAATGAAATCCATGGTGACCTGACTCCATAAATGTTGAGGTATAGGTAATGGTTACAGTAAGCCTGGATAAGCTACATGCTCATCCTTGCATTTCCTACAAGTGTCACATTCCAAAACCATCTTTCTGATCTCTTGGTACATACCTGGCCAGTAGAATAGTTGTTTTGCTCTCAGGTAACTGGCCTGTATGCCTGAGTGTCCCCCTACTTGTGAATCATGCAGTGCAGTGATAATCTTTTTTCTGATGTCACCTTGACTCCCTATTACCAACCTCTTCTTGTATCTGAGTATGTTGTCCTGGAACGTGTAATCTGGTACCTGTGTGGGAGTAAGTAGCACCTGTGATATGATCTCCTGAGTCCACCTGTCCCCTTCATAGCTCACCTTCACCTCCCTGATCCAAGCAGGTACTGCACAGGATAAGGATGTGCATTCCCTTAACTCCTCTCTACTCTGTCTGGAAAGTGCATCCGTAGCTACATTGTCCTTCCCTCTTTTGTAGTGAATTTCATAGCTCAGACCAAGCAGTTTGGTGAGCCACTTCTGTTGGAGAGGGGTAGTGATTCTTTGTTCTAGCAGATACTTCAAGCTCTGGTGGTCAGTATGTATGATGAAGTGGTGCCCCTCCAAGTAATGCCTCCACTTGGTCACAGCTGTTACTAAAGCTAGCAACTCTTTTTCATAAATTGATAGCCCCATATTCTTCTGTCCCAAGGCTTGGCTGAGGTAGGAGATAGGTTTTCTGTTTTGCATTAGGACAGCCCCTATGCCCGTATGGCAGGCATCTGTCTCAATGACAAATGGTTGTGTGAAATCAGGCACTGCTAGCACAGGGGTAGAGCACATAGCCCCTTTTAGATCCTGAAAAGCCTTCTCTGAGTCTGCATCCCAATGGAAGCTGTCCTTCTTCAGTAGGTTGGTCAGGGGCCTTGCTATAGCTCCATATCCTTTGACGAATCTTCTGTAGTAGCCTGTTAGCCCCAGAAATCCCCTTAGTTGCTTAATATTAGTTGGTTTTGGCCAATTCTTCATGCACTCTATCTTCTGAGGGTCAGCTTGAACTCCTCCTGCTGATATTATGTGCCCCAGGTACTCTACCTGTGGTTGAGCAAAAGAGCACTTGCTCATTTTGGCATATAGTTGATGCTGTCTTAAAATGTCCAACACCTCAGTAACATGCTTCATGTGTATCTCCATTGTTGGGCTGTAGATTAGGATATCGTCAAAGAACACCAGCACATGCTTCCTCATCTGTTCCTGGAAGACCTGGTTCATCAGGCTTTGAAAGGTTGCTGGTGCATTGGTCAAACCAAATGGCATGACCTTGAATTCATAGAGTCCTTGGTGAGTTCTGAAAGCTGTTTTTGGGATGTCTTCCACCCTAACCCTAATCTGAAAATATCCAGCTCTCAAATCAATCTTGGTGAAATATCTGGCTCCATGTAGCTCATCTATTAGTTCTTCAATCAGAGGCATAGGAAATTTATTCTTCACAGTTAATTCATTCAACTGCCTGTAATCCACACAGAACCTCCATGATCCATCCTTCTTCTTAACCAATAGCACTGGCGAGGCAAAAGGACTGCTGCTGGGTTGAATGATGCCCACTGCAAGCATCTCTTTCACTAGTTTTTCAATTTCTGCCTTCTGAACGTAGGGGCATCTATATGGCCTTACTTGGAAAGGTTTGGCTCCTTCTTTCAAGACTATGTGGTGGTCCTGACTTCTAGTAGGAGGCATTCCCTTTGGTTCCTCAAAGATATCCTTGTATTGATCAAGCATTTGTCTGATTTCAGCTGGTGTCTGTCCTGAAATATCCCCCTCTTCTACTGCAACTAGCTGTGCCACCACCCCATATGCCTGCTTCCTCAGCCACCTCTCCAGTTTGTTTCCCTTGAACTTCTTCAATCTGGGATTGTTGTCTTCTCCCTTTAGTACTAGTCGCTGCTTCCCTTGGTGAATCCTCATGCTGAGTTCCTTGAAATTGAACTCTATGGGGCTGTGCTTAGCTAACCAGTCAACTCCAAGGATCATGTCACAGCCACCTAACTTCAGTGTGTGGAATACATGCTGAAATTGATGCCCCTGCATTTCCCATTGTAGGGGTTTATCCAATCCCCTTGAATGCACCTTGTCTCCATTGGCAACATTAACTATCAGAGTTGGCCCCTGAGTACCAAGTTTTAATTCCCTGGCCAGTTGCTCATCAAGGAAACAGTGTGTGCTGCCACTGTCTATTAGTGCAGTAAGCTGTCTTCCTTTGATATTCCCCTTCAACTTTATGGTTTGGTGCCCTGCTCCTCCAGCCAAGGCATGTACTGACACTTCTATGTGCTCATCTGCCACCTCCCCATTAATACAGTCACAGTATACCTCATCCTCTTGCTCCTTATCTCCTTCTGACGTCTTCTCCTCATCAGCTAATAAGTAATGAACATGTGTTTGCTTGCATACATGTCCCATAGTATAGGGCTCAACACATTTGTAGCACAATCCTCTTTCTCTCCTCAAGTTAAACTCTTCAGGGGAGATTCTTTTGAACTGACTTTGGGTAAAGATGTTCTGATTATGAGTCTTATGGGCATGCTTAGGGGGGTCTGGGATCCCTCTGGAATGGAAGGGAGCCTTTAGTTGGTTCTTCTGGCCACTAAAGCTAACAGGAACAGATTTGTGCATCTTCTGTGTAGCTTTTAAGTTCTTTTCTTGCAACTTAGCTATTTCAATGGCATCAGCTAGGGATCCAGGTTTAGATATTTTAACCATATTGACAATTTCCTCCTTTAAACCACTCATAAAACATGCTTTATAATAGGAATCTGACAAGTGGGGTAGGGAGGGCATTACCAGGGCCTTCAGCATTTCAAACTTTTCCAGGTACTCAGATACTGATCCAGCTTGTGTTAGCTTGTTGAATTCCTCTATGGCTTCTTCAGGCTTCCCTTCTCCAAACCTCACACACAGAGCAGTGGACAACTCCTCCCAGGGTATCACTTCCCTTCCATGGAAGACTCCATGGAACCAGATGTCTGCTCTGTCTCTGAAATAGAGTTCTGCTACGTCTGTCTTCATATCCTCTGCTATTTCATGGATCTTGAAGTACTTGTTCGCCTTCCTGATCCACTCCCTAGGATTATCCCCATCAAAGGTTGGTAGATCAATTTTAGGCAACTTACTGGTGTTCCTGAACTCTCTTCTTCCAGCTCCTTCTTTTTGCGACTCTAATCTAGCCTTCTCTGGTTGAGATACTTCCTTCGAACTGCTGCTTCCTTCCAACTCCTTTCCTCGATCATTCATTTTAGTCATTAGCTGAGCCATCATGTTCATCATTCCCTCGTACTTTTGATCAATCCCTTTCAGCAGCTTCTCGGTGGCATCCTGCCTGAATTCCATGGACCTGATGGCCTGTTCCATCCCCTCATTCTTGTTAGTGAAGGTTCTGACCACACTCCCCAGTTCTATTATCTCTCTTCTTAGTGTTTCTTCCTGGTTTTTCGTCATCCCTATGGCTCGTGAACACAGCTCTGATACCACTGTTGTGGTACATAACCTATAATGTAATTAGGAATGGATGTTTTGGAGTAAGAAAACTTAAATTGACACAAAATGGAATCGAAATAAGATCAGCTCTTCTATTAATTGATGAACTTCAAATCAGATTATAGAATTGGATTTGGCGGGAAAGAGCAGAAGGTGAAAAAGAATGCAGGAAGACTAGATACAGAGAATCAGAGGGAATATTTCCTCTGTGATTGCAGAAACAAATCTTGACAGAATGAATGACTAACTATTACAGGATCGTGACATTTTATAGTAAACTACCCTAACTAACTTCTTTAAGTAACGAATGAATGACAGACACGTGTAAAGTGAAGCTTCCAGTTTGTTTATCCTCTTCCCGCACAAGAACAGCATGAATCCAGGAAAAGCGTGGGTTCTTGGACACGCCTTCTCCCTTTGTTCCCGCGCTTTTCCTTTCCCTGGTCCGCGCCTTTCCTCTTCTATGCAATGCTAACTGATAGTCGCGCCTTTTATTGGACTTCCTTCTGCTACTTCACGCCTTCCTTTATCTACTTATCACGCCTTCTTCTCTTTGACTACTGACTTCATTACAAAATCTCTATTTCCGAATATTCTATCTTTTGCGTCAACGCTGGCCACCAGTACTAGTGCTAGCATTGCGAGGACTAGAGGGTTATAATAACGAAGAGCCATTTTGGTGTGTTTGTGGATCTGTGCTTATGAGAAAAGAGAAAATGTCTGTGGAAAAAGAACTTTTTATTCCTGGGGTAATTTATAGAGGTGAAATCGAAGAGGCTGCTCTGCATTTCTTTTCGTACATTCTCTCATTCGTAATTAAATGGCTTATCTTTCATTTAATAGCCTTGAATATCATACACTTTAAATTGATGCCTTGATGCGTTTATCTTATCTTATGCATTGATTCCACTGCACCCTTAAATATTTCAGTGTCCTAAAACTTTAGTGTGCGCGTGTGTCTGTTTCAGTGTACGGCTGTACGCACATGTGAATCTATAATGTTAAATTATTGTTCATCTACTCATGTCTTAAGCGAAGTTTTAATGTTTGAAAAAGATCTGTTATTTAAAAGTTCATTGTTTACTTCGTAACAATCTTCTGCTGTTAGGCTCCCAGGCCACGTCTTCCCAATGAAACGTGATGCCTGTTCTTGACAGGTTTTGGTGCAGCCTTGATAGGGGTAACCCTTGGAGGAATCGGCGGGAGGTGGCAAACCCTCAGAGCCCAATCCTATTTATTGCACAACCCATTCTTTTCTAGTTCAAACGAATCCATGTTCTGATTTGTCACAAAATTAAAAATATTGAAATCCTGCTGTCAATGTAAAAATTGTATCAATGAAGGATCTGTAAGAAGTCCTATAAGTGATCTATGATCTGAAAGTATGTTCTGATCCATAGTGATTATTGGGACCGAAACCACCCAAATTATCTTTGACCAAAAAATTAAAAATGTTCTGGATACACATAAGTGCTAATCACATCTTTCTTTCATTTTTTTTTTCTTGGGGGTAGGGGAGAGGGGGTTGGGGATGAGGATGGGATAAGGCCGTATTTTTGGGATTTTATGTTTCTTGATTGAAAAAAAAAAAAAAGAAGAAGCCCGTATGTGATATTTTTTTCTGTGGATTGGCTTGCACTCTGTTATCACCTATTTCTCAAAGCAGAATAGGCATCAATTGTGGCAATAATATCAATTCTGACTTGAGCATCTGCATTGATATTGGCCCAACTGGTATGACTATTTGTTTGATCCTGATAATGGTGATGAACCCATGCGAATTGCAGGAGATAAGGGGGAGGAAAGAGAAGAGATTTGAGCTTAGGACGTTTAACCCTTGAAATCTCAATTTTAATCACTACGTCTAGACCTCTTCGGTCATTAGTTGATAGTTAGCCATGCCACATTAAATACATAATTTTAATTAATTAATTAATCAGTTTCCTCCTCGTTTCTTTTTACGTTCATAAATCCCAAAATAATTTTGTATCATATCATGAACATTAATATTGCAGAAAAAAAAAATCCAACCATATAAAATCAACTAAAATAAATAGTGCAAAAGAAAATTTATAAAAGTACAGTATTCTACTTTCTAGGGAGTAAAGAGTTTACATAATTATTTCAAGTCCTTTCTTGTCTTCGGTTAAAGTTAGCTTAATCACTGCTGGAGATGTTCCTCTTCGATCGCTCGCAGATTTTTACAGCAAAACACAAGCGAGAATCTTGTCTATAGCTCCATAATTCCACCACATCACCTTTCTGAAGATGATTGTCTTTGACAAGCTGCATCCACCCATGGTTCAGAACCAGCCTATCATTCACGCTTGGCCACTTCTTGAAATCCATGTCATAACAGCGTTGTATACTATCCACTACCTTTACCTTAACAGTCTCAAACTTCTCCAGTAGCATAACTCTCTCTGATTGAGTCAAAACTTCATCGATTTCCTCGGAAATTGGAAGGAAAAACCTGCTTTGAGTAGAAGCAACATCGGAAGCTTCCAATCTTCTCTCAGTTATCAAACTTGCTCCCTGAGGAAGCACTAGCTCACGTCGAGGAGGCATTACTGCTCGGCTACTCGAAGCAGTTTCTGTTTCTTGTTCTTGATTCACCAGATGATCAGCCGGGGCATCCTCAAGGACGTAGACTATGCCAACTTCCATCATCTTTCCAAACAGCTTAATCGTCTTTTTCACCTTATTCTCCATCTTGCTATTGCAATTGATGGTGTTACGGATCAAGAATTAATAAATATTAATGATGCAAATCTGCTAAACGAATGGGAAGAAGAGAAGGATTAGTGTTGGTATGAGAAGAATGAAGTAACTATGATCAGGGCTCTTTTTGAAGGAGAGCTTCTCCTAATCATATACAGAATCAAGTTTCCAGAATGATAACCTTCTCAAAAGGGTTTTTCTTGCCGCAATAGGAAACAGTTCAAGAGATATTCTCCTTCTTCTTGTGGGATTCGGATGCTTGTTTCCTTAAGAGGTGAACTTTCGAAAGTTGAAACTTCCCACACTAGAGTTCTTGGATTTAAGGTGGACCCGATGCATGTATGTAACAAATAAAAAATATGAAGTAAAAGTTATTTTGATGGTAGAAAATGAATGGAATATTTTAAGGAAAAAAAAAAGAAATCAGAATGAAAAAAAAAAAAAAAAAAAAAAAACAGAGTACAAGAAATCTAAAGAGATGGAGATAGTAGAACGTCAGGATAACAAAACCAACTACTTTCGGATTGAGAAGGCGCTGGGACGTGACAGCAGTTTCAAGGTTTTATCCAACATGTGGTATGAATGAACGCTATTCTAAAAATTTGGATTTTTACCCAATTGCTTTATGAATTTAACAGTATCTAATTTTTACATTTATGTAATAAAAGTTATAAAAGTTGATTTTGATGAATTATCAATTCCCCTTCAACCTCCCCAGTCCCCACTCCTTAAATCTCATCCCTCACTTGCAAAAAAAAAAAATGTAAAGAAAAAAAAGGAAATTATCAATCGTTAAAGACAATGTATACTGCTTCAAAGCGATTTTATGGGAACGTTTCTACTCCTTTCGCATCCAGGCCAGTCCAAAAATTACATATATTTGTCAGTCATATCAGGTTTACATTTCAGAAGGTTAATATTGGAGATTTTACCAAAAGTTGGACTTGTTCTTTAAAGGGAAAATGACCTGTTTCATCCCTCACATTTTATAAAAATATTCTTTTCGTCCCTCACTTTTAAAATGAAACAATTTCGTCCCTGACATTTAAAAATTAAAGCTATTACATCCTTGAACCCAATTTTCAATCTGAATCAAACCACCTATCAACCTAATTACAAATTTTGGAGGTATAATTAATAGATTACTTGGTTAATTCAACTTGAATATAACTCAACTTGAATTCCTACATTGTCATTGTATACACTGATGGTTTCATGTACCTACCATATCATTTCAATTTAAATTTAAATACCAAATTTTGTATTTATGATACACATCTAGACTCGCAAGCGAATATACTAACGGTGCAAGAAAAGATTTACCCAAAAGAAAAACCCTACTATTCCAAGACAAATAATGGCCTTTATGTTATAATATTTATTTTTTTGGTTTGATAAATGTCATGTGAATATGATGAAATTGATCGAGTGACCTATCAATTCTATCTCCGAAATTTATTATTGGGTTATTGGATGGTTTGATTCAGATTGAAAATTAGGTTCAGGGATGTAATAGCTTTAATTTTTAAATGTCAGGGATGAAATTGCTTCATTTTAAAAGTGAGGGATGAAAAGAATATTTTTGTGAAATGTAAGGGATGAAACAGGTCATTTTCCCTTCTTTAAAACACAATAAACAATGGGTTTAACAGAATAAACAACGGCAAAATATTATTTGCACTTCGTACTCCCACCGTTTGTTTAATTATATGATTTAATTAATAAAAACTATATGATTAAAATGATAGTGAAAGTGTGATTAACCAAATTGAGAATGCAATTAACAGTTCCCTGGACAACATGCAAAAGAAAAATTCTGTTGTTGTCAATAGTTATTTCATGAAGTATAGCTCAGTAGAATGGGGTGTCAACAAGGACATTTAGTGGTTAAAAAGTAGAGTAAATTACAAAAAAAAAAAAAAAAACCTATGGTTAAGCGAACCTACAAAAAAACTTCCTATAGTATTAATTTTTAAAACATACACTCTGATATCCCATGGTTTGAACTGATTTGAAAAAGCAACGAAAATCGTTTGAATTAATGAGTTTAAGATACACGCACCTCTTTTGTGACTATTTGTGCTGGAAGCAAACAAAATTTTAGTTGATATACCTATTATACCCTTTAGGTGTAAAATATATAAAAAAAAACCTTGTGGTTAAGTGAACCTATAAAAAGGCCCCCTATAATTTCAAAGCATACACTCTCATACCTCGTGGTTGAACTAATTTGAAACTAAGACAGTTACACCTTTATTTGTCCCTTCTAAACTATTTAAAATTTTTGTTCTTCTCAACTTTGTCCCTTAATATTTTTGAAATTTGCTTTCTTATCTATATTGTCCCCTCTAAAATTTTGAACATGTCTTTCTTATTTACATTGGCTTCCCTTAACAAATTAAGAATTCTTAATTCTTAAGTTTTACAAAAGTGTTAGATCTAATTAAGGTTAGTTATTGATATAAATCCAAAAATAAACTCTTTTGACTTTCCTAAACTACCACTATGTTATAGCATAACTTAGATGTCAAAGTCTAATTGACATAACAGTAAAAGTATGTTTAACATAAGTGCTTTTTTTGTTGTAAATTTACTATGATTATATTTGATATGATGTCGAAAATTGACCTACCCTAACCTAAGGTCCTGACTCCGCCACTGAGGAAGAGAGAGAAGGAAGGAAAGGGAGCGGGATAGTCATGGAAGGGAGGATGATAGCAAAAAGTGAAGAGTGATAGTGGCAGTTAGTAACCATAGGAAGTTTTTCACTGGCTGATTTAACCATAATGGGTTTTTTCGTAGATTTGATTAACCAAAGTAGTTGTTAGAAGGATGTTTTGCTTATATATATTAAGATAATTGCATCATTTCATCTGCTCTCATAACTTTTGACAATTTCTGTCACTATTTCATATTAGTTCATACTACAAGGAGTCGGAATGTATGATTTGAAATCATGGAAACTTTTCTGTAGGCTAGTTTAATCACAAAAACTTTTCTATATTTTATCCTAAAAGGAATGATGAAAATGGGTTGCAGCTCCTCAAGCCTTAGCCCACTGTCTTGTTATTCCCCAAACCAATCACCCACGAAGCCCATTTCATTTGGGTCCATAGATCTCCCCTCTGTTCCACTTGGATAAGTTAACCATAAAACACAATGATCAAAACATTAAAAAATATTATTTAATTATACTCCTGCAATATTTTTTGTTTTTATCTTTCTCTGGTTTTCCTCTACTCGGTATATCAAGTCTTTAGACAAGAATTTCATTAACTTCCCTTTAGTAAAAGGAAATAAAACACAAAATGAGGGGATAAGCAATGGCTAAAATCATCTTAAAGTGGGGTTAATAAAAAAATTACCCTTTTGGCCATTTTTTTAATCTTTACTTCAACTACGGTAAAAGCTGTCTCTAGTTTATGATGTTGTTCCAATATTTATCAGGCCAATCAATATTATGGGTAAATTATGGTAACATATAAAGTATTTTGATTGTACATGTCTTCCGAGTATTTTATCCGATTTGATTTTGAAAGATGCAGGAGATTTGAACACATTATTTGGTTAATTGTAAAAAGTAATTCTCTCATATGTTTAGTTATTCTTGAACGGTTCTTCCCACATTTTCTTCGATAATCAAATATTGACAATATTTTTCCCTTCCATCATAACTTTTAGGGCAAATTACACTTTATTCCCATGTGGTTTGGATTAAAGTGTCAAAATAATGGAATTTGCAATCCATAACAAGGTCAACTAAAATGTCTAAAATACCCCTATGTAAAGTTGAAAATTATTTATTAACCACAGGGAAGTTATATATATATATATATATATATATATATTAAAAACCATAAGAGAGTTATACGGTAAAGCGCCAAACCATAAGGAGATTATATAATAAAATATAAAATTATACGGGATTAGAGTGTCATGTATATTATATTTATATATTTTGGTCACTTCAGTCATTTTTATTTTTAAATAAGGGTAATTTCGATATTTTTATAAGTTCCGTTACGGATAATCATTTCCGTCACTTTGACACTTTAGTCCAAAGTATAAGGGGGATTAAATATAGCTTTTAAAATTATAAGGGGGTTATATGAAAATTAGTTATACCATAAGGGGTAAAGTATAACTTGCCCTAACTTTTATCATTTAACCAAACAGCACTGTAAATTAAGCATTTGCCAAAAAAAAAATGGTTTATCTTTTCATTTTCCTTCTTCTCCTTGTTTAATATGTGGGCTGTGAAGCCAAATCAAAGCACAGTTCTTGGAAGGATTTGAATTCCGTAGCCTTCTCCCGAGCCATTTGGTGTCTGTTTGTGCCTTTGTGGACGAGGACGGAACTCGGGCAACCCCACCCCCACCAAAAGTTTTAAAAATTCATCTTTTCTTCCTCTAAAATTTTGAAGGTTTTTAAAAATTTCTTTGTATGTTTAACTATTTGTTCCCTCAAAAATTTTCATAAACTTTTAAGATAACTTTTTATGCACTACCAACATATAATTGTTTTATACTAGCAGGTTTAAATCATACTACGTAATATGAATTCAAATTTTAAATTCAAATCATGCACATGTGACATAGATTCAAAACTGTTATTATAAAAAAAAATCACTATATTGTCAGTATATAAAACGTTAATCCAAACTTTCATATAAACTCCAAAGTTTATATGTATATGTATCTCGTACCTCCAAGTTAACTTTTCTGATTTCGTCCCTGTTTATGGATCTGTGCTTAATAACTCTAGTAGAGAAAGGGTGCGATTTATAGAGAGATAGATACCGAAAATTGTGCATAGAGTGATTTATAAGGGTGAAAATGAAGTAACATTATGTATATGTTTACATTCTCTGCCCCTCCCCACTTCTTATGTATCACCCCTTCTTTACTGAAAATTTTTTTTTTTTAAAAAATGCCTAAAGAATCACCTAATCAATGGTAAAATCATAAAAGAAGATATCAACAATGTACACTTGCTTTCAAACTAGTTATCTATATCAAACGATACTGAAACCCATGAAATTTTGCAATAGTACTACCACACTGAGCTTTAGATTTCCAATCATTGCGTCCAAAAGCAAAAGATTAAGAGCAAATTATTCCTATAGTCACTAAATTTTTTGAATAATCAAGTTTTAGCCACTCAACTATTAATAGTATATTTGTACTCACTAAACTATCAAACGTGTAAATTTTAGACCGTTTCATCTAATTTCACCAGTAATTCTGCTATATCTAACTATTAATAGTATGTTTCGTGAATCATGCAGACTTTTAAATCTAACAGAGTTAATGATGAAATTAAACGGAATGACCTAAACTTTATAATTTTGATAATTCAATGGATAAAAACATACTATTAATAATTGTATAACCAAATCTTCATTGTTCAAAAAGTTCAGTGGTTACCTGGTAATTTGGTTAAAGATTAAAAGGAAAAACAATGAAGAAACTTATGCAGAAAATAATAATAATAATTCTAGGTTGGATTGGGAGTATGTAGCATCTACTAATATTCTTCGTTAACCGTATGTCTTGACGCTTGAACGTGGCTTTCCAAAACTGCAGGAGGAAAATGTATTGGTTCAGTGATGGTGGTTTTGGACGGCTTCGAATCCTCTGTTCCCAAAGTAGTCTTTGTCCCCTCTGTCCTATATTTGTACAGCTGCCACGTGTTTCTAACCTTTTGTTAATTCAAATTCAAATAAACCGATAATAATCGGTTTACAAATTTACTCAAAATCAATTAAAACAGATAACTCAAAACTTTTTTTATTTTCTTTTTAACAAAAAAAGAGTCTTGTTGATCATAAACATAGAAATCAACTAAAACTCTCTATTTTTTTACCCCAAATCATCTTTTTCTGAAACCCTAACAAGTACTTTGATTCACTCATTATATCTTTAATCTTGCAGCAAAAACGCTCAAAGGATCAAGTAGCAAGATTCAATTTCATCTTTATCCAGGTAAAACAAATCAATAGATCATGTATGATCAACAAGACTCTTTTTGTTAAAAAAAAAATAAAAAAAAGTTTTGAGTTATCTGTTTTAATTGATTTTGAGTAAACTTGTAAATCGATTATTATCGGTTTATTTGAATTTGGGTTAACAAAAGGCTAGAGACACGTGGTAGCTGTACAAATATGGGACAGAGGATTCGAAGCCAGTTTAGGACATAGTGCAATTTCTCCCATTCAAATATACTCCATAGAAAAATTACCAAAACTTAAGGATAATTGAGTGACGAATTGATAGGTCATGTCTTACCACAATAATATATTATTGTAAACATTGTGAGTAAATATTTGGTTTGAGTTGATTTTGTAAATTTTTTTCAATATCCGATTCAGTTAAATAATTTGTAAAAATTTTGTTTGTGGCCCACGATTTGGTCTGAACTAGTCATCCTGATTTTTTTTTTTTTTTTTTGAAAAAGTCATGCACACTCCCATTATTGAGATATACACCAGCATATTTTTGAATTCATATAAAAATTCTCCATCAAACTACACCAGCAACTACAATTGCAGGACAATTCCTACCGCCCAAAGATTATTTGGACAATAACCACTAACATTGGTCCAATCAATTGGTGTCGCATCAATAGTATGACTTTTTCAAGTCTTTTGCTTTCAAGGATGAGTGTGAAAGGAACGTTTATTTACCACTAAACTTGACTCAGTGGTCACCAATGAGAGGAGGATCTTAAGTCTCTCCTTGGTCTGTAGATGGGGGTTCAAATCTCACCTACAGTAAAAAAAAAAAAAAAAAAGGTTATATAACTGATTTTTTTTTTTCCGAAACGATAGAAATTTATATAACTGATAGCTTATCCGAAAAAAAATAGTGAAACGAACGTTTATTAATCAATTAATGTTGCATCAATAGTATGACTTTTGTCTTGCGCTTTCAAGTCTCTTGACATTTGTTCAGCATGTGTCCACTATAGAGTTTCGGTTTTCTTTTCCCTTTAATTGCTTTTACACTCATCCTCCAATTTTCATGAACTTAATTGTCTCCCCATTAATGATTGAACCTAATTATAAGCCTAGAAAAACTTTAATGATTTCTTAAGAGAATAAGTATGCCTAATAAGTGAACACTACCTAAGACTTTATTTGCCTTTCGACAACGTTTAGCAAAATTCCATAGTGAAATATTGTATAGGATTTTTCTTAGGGGTGTCCAATGAGCATTTGTTAACATACCTAACTATGTTAATACATACCGTCACACTTAATGCATCCCCTGCATTTAAATACTTTCTTACAATAATTGCATTTTTTTTCCAAAAAATAACATTTGAAACTTCTTTTAATTGGGTACCTGGATGGTATAATAGTGCTCATCTACCAAAAATAAGAGAAATTACCTTATCATGGATGAAGAAGGTGAAGTAACGACCAAAAAAAAAGGAGGAGGAGGTGGAGGTGGTTAAGAAATGAAAATGATTGATCATATTGGTAAGTACTGTTTAATAAAGGTACTTAGCATGTAATTTGAAATGTACCAAATTAGTGTAAACACTATAGTCATACAAAGGGACCACGTGGATAGCAATTCTTTTGACATAAATAAGAAGAACACTAAGGCAAAACAATTGCACACTATTAAGCGGGTTAATTTTCAGGGATTTGGCTCATCTTCAATAATGGATTCTCTCTTCATTTTTCACAATACACATCTGGATACATAACATGTATTTTCATTTATTAGGAAGGGACGTGATCATTTTAAATTTGACTAATCCTAACCCTTGTTAATAAATAAAAACATGTCATGCATTTAAATGTGCATCGCAGAAAATGTAGAGAGAATTCTCAAGAGGGAAGCCATGTCAAACTTTGAGTATTTGACCTTTTAATTGACTATATATATATATATATATATATATATATATGGCAAATACTATATGACAGGTTGTCGAAACCTGTACAATAATAAAATAAACCTAATTGCCAATTAAGGTAACCAAAACCCGATTCGAAGTACTGGAGCAGGGACTCTAGGTGTGCAATGGGTTACTTGATTCACCATGTTCCCGAAGAGTTTGTTTGATCCGATATACCCGAATGGGATGGCTTTTTTCACAAATAATTATGAATATGTAGACAGGGCAAGTAGGATCGTATCCTCGGGGATTGGGGATATTTGTCTCTTTAGAAATCCAAAGTAACACAGGGGGCGCTTTTATAAAAGGTGGCAATTAAAACAATTCAACTAAGAATAAAAAAGCCAACTAAAAATTAAATGACAATTCACTAAAATCAAGGTAATAATAATTAAAGGTCTAGTCAAGAAATAATTTCAGCAATAGTTCACCTAATTTATCATCGATGCAAAGGCAATTCCAATTATTTAGTAATAAATAGGTTATAATTGCCAAACAAGCGATAACAGTCAACCCCTCCTTACTGTGTCGATTATTAAGGTACGCCCGTTAATCACTGCTCTAATTGAGAAATAATCCTAGGTACGCCCGTAAGATTTAATTCCCCAATTGCCTTACGTATTAGAGGAGCCCTATTCTAACCAAATAACGCACTACCAGGGTTATTTTAGATTAGCCCGCATATTCCCCTGACACAAATCCAATCATGCCAGTTGTCACTATTTTAGAGTAATTAAACAATTACGGATTTAATACCCTAATTGACAATAGGTTACTAAATTAACTAATTATCCGGATTCAAGACAATCAATTAATTAAACAATCATAAGCACTGTAATCAGAGAATATGCGAATACTAATAAATAAAAGGAAAAGATAAAATTAAATCGATCTCACAACTTTTAGGCGAACCAAAGCCTCCATTGTTTCTTGACTAGAAAAAGGGATTCAGTTCATCCCTGACAAGAAAGACCCACACAAAATTGCAGCAATAGTTGCGGCCATTGTCTCCGTGATTGGCTAAATTCAATTCGAAGAAATCAAGAAAAAAGGCAAGCTACAGGAAGTAATTCAATGCCTTCACTTGGTTTTGACATACGAATAATGGAACCACAAGAAGACGAAACGGAAAAGTCAAAAGCTAAACTACCAAGTCATCTGCTAGTTGTGTCCTATTTCTAATTTCTATCTAATGCCTCATGTGCGGCGTCCCCTACAGAGGAAGAAAAGAGAGAGCGTCCCCCCCCCCTAGCGGAATAGAAGACTTCAGCCTTTTCGTCCTTTTTTCCATGCTGTCTTCCGCCAAATTACCAAAATGGAGTCGCGTCTTGACGTTCCAAAAATGCCCTTGCTACTTGAACTCTTTCCTAATGATTGCCAAATTGGTACTTGTTATGGTATTTTCATTCTACTCCCTGAAATAAATGCAAATTGCCAAAAGTGAGTAGAATCTAACAATTAATCCACATCAAATCAGGTAATAGGGGAAATTAATAATAAAATAAATGATAAAATTGCAACCTATCAATTCCCCCCACACCTAAACCACGCTTGCCCTCAAGCATGAGAACAGCAAACAAGTACCAATATTTGACAATGGTCATTGCTCCATCTACCATATTGCCAAGATACCAAGAAAAACATATATCAAGCATCAGTGATCAATACCCAAGAAACATTACCCCAGTTAGCTTCTAAACCACAAACTCCTTCAATTCTAGGTTAACTAATCTAAGAAAAAGGAATGGCATACAACATTTATCAGCAAATGGTCCAATTATTAACCAAAATCTCAACATTAAATCCACAAATCGGCAAGCTAACTTTTATCACACATTAACACAACTTTCACTTTTTTTTTTGTTATTTATTTATTTATTATTTTTTTTTTCAATAGCACAAAAGACTTAGTCTCTAGCCATCGGAGCCTTTTGATGCGAACTCCAACATTTGCTAGATGAAGGAACCCGATTACTCAACTCCCATCGCTATACGACCACGTACTCATAGAAATTACTACTTTTTGACACGAGAATCGACACTTTAGGTGAAGATCCCCGGTTACTCAGTAGTACCAAATAGCAGAGTACAGTCAACTTTATTTCATAGCCAGATAACACAATATCTCACAATATCACAAAGAAAAATCAGCTAGCCTCATTTTTTCCAAACATGGAGAACTAAAGTTAATCACTGGACCAATTCACATGAAAATGCCAACAATCATTCCCAGTACCTAGAAAAGTTAACCAAAAATTAGAAGAGTCAAATAATCACCGATATTCACCAAAGAGATGTTCATGGGTTCAACCACATTAACTAGATATACTTTTATTATTAAAACTTGACAATAGTAGAAATAGAGTCAACAACCATCATCAAATCTTGACAGTCATAGGAGACCTGATCACGAATAAAAGTAAAAGGAAACTAAACAAAAAATAGAAAAATAAAGAGAAAAAAAATCTAAAAACTAAAAACTAGAAACACTAGCTGTACCACAGCTCTCCCCCACACCTAAATCCGACATTGTCTTCAATGGAGATCATAAAGAAAATAGAGCAAAGAGGACAACGGAACTTCCCTGTCGAGTGGCTAAGGGATAGGAAGGAACGGTGGAGTGAAGACGATGTGGTGGAAGTACGCGGCCAGATCCTGAGACATTTGAGCCACCTGATTGGCGATGTTCGTCACTCTCTCATCTCCATGTGGTGAACTAAGGAATAGAATTTCCAACAAACAGAGCAACTCGCAGAGCAGAGCAATTGCAAAGCAATGGCCACCATTGTCTCCCAATTTATTAAGCAAAAATAGAATCTATGTAGTCCAAAATCTCAACAATTGCGCCAATGAAATTAGCAATGGAAATCGAGTGGAGAGAGAGGCAAAGAGAAGAGTGAATCCAACAATCAAACCCAGCAACTTGTGCTCCAATTAATCAAGTGGGAGTTAAGAAGAGTCAATATCTCCACCGTTGTGTGAAAGAGGGGGATGCGAGGGAGACGAGACGCGCATGATTGGGGAGGCTGGCGGCGGGCTGTGGATGGTTACGACAAGGAGAGAGAGGGAGAGCGAAATGGTGGCACGGTGCACGAGGGATAGAGAGGGAGAGGGAGGCGGCGGAAGCTTCGGTCGAAAGAGGAAAGGAGAAACAGCGGAGAAGAAGGAAAGAAAAGAAAAAGAAAGAAAATGAAGAAAAAGAAAGAAATAGTTTTTGGTTTTTTTTTTTGTAAAGTTAAAAAGTTGTAATTTGAAAATCAGAAGCTACGGTTAAACGGAAAAATTTTCCTTTTTTTTAATAATTTTTTTAATTTTTTTTAAAAATTATTTATTTATTTTTTTTGTATTATCATTAACAAAATTTATTTTCATAATTCAAAATTAGAGATTAAAAGGAAATTGAAATTTTTCTCGAGGTTGAATACTTACCTTTCCCGCGAACGTGATGCGGGCACATCATGAAGGCACGAAGTGAAGAGCTTCCTAGGTGACTTGACGCGGGCACATCATGAGGGCTAGATTCTGACGATAAGCTCTCCAGATGACTTGATGCGGGCATGTCAAGGGGATCGAAACCCTTTTTACTAAGCACCAGGAAGTCACAATGTGCCACGCGCCCAGTTGACGCGGGCGCGTCATATCAGATGGATACCTACGAATCATAAAAAACGAAAATTGAAATCAGAAATCAGTCAAACTCAAGGAAAACATATTTAAACTGACTAACAAAAATGAACAAATGACTTAAAGAAATTGGGTTGCCTCCCAATGAGTGGCTTTCTTTAACATTTTTGGCTAGACATTATCATGTTTGTTCATAGAGGATAAAATGTTGTGGCTCGTTTTAATGATTCATCCTCTATATAGTCCTGATAACCCTCGTAAATAGACTAATCCTTGAGCACACGAGTTACGATCTTCCATGGACTAGTAAATGGCGTCAAACAAGTCAACGATAATTTGAATTCTCCATTCACTCCTCCCTCACATGCATTTATTGGTCCAAGATATCTTGCCATCTCCACTCTTAATTTATTCCTGTCATGAAATTCAAGATTTTCTGGTATAATAAAGTCAATTTCATTAACAGGAATTGAAGAATAAGAGTCAGGAGAATATTGATTAAGGAATGGAGGAGATGTCACCGCATTTGGAGGTTGTTTATTGGATTCATTCACTCGAACGAGTTGATATTGGGGGCTCATTTTTTGCACATTAACTTCCTTTTCAACTGCATCTTTAGATTCATTTCCTTGAAATTCTTGCAGTTCCATGTCATTTGGCCGGATAATTGCACTCTCATCTTCCTCAAGGTTGATGTTGGTCTGTGAGGCAATTCTTCACAAATGTGAGAAGCCAATTGCGTTATCCTGGATGTCAATAGATGCACTTGATTCGCCATCCCGGATGTCAATAGTTGCACTTGATCCGCCATGTTACGAATACTCATTTGTGTCTCCTGATGAAATCGATATGTATTAGCAGCTAGTAATTTAATCATTTCTTCAAAAGACATACCTGACATGGATGATGGTTGTTGAGACTCTTGCTGTTGAAAATCCATTGGCTTGGTCGCATAATTAAAATTGGAATTATCCTACCATCCTTGATCATACCTGTTTGGGTAAGGGTCATACCACGTTTGAAATCGAGGTGGAAAATCTCCAAAAGTATCAATTGGAGCACTTAGATTATCTTGAAATGCGGGGCATGTGTCGGTTGAATAACCTGAGGCAAAATAAGTTTCATAATTTGCAACAGCCCATTGATCATTAGGAAAAACACGAGTCTCATAACCCCATTCAGGAATAAAGTCTAGTCTATCATCAAAATACGGAATATTAGCAGCCATAAACTATATAAAAAATAAGAGAAAAATAAATAAAAAAATGAAAACAATATGAATTCAAAAAGAAACAAATTAATCTGGCACCAGTCCCCGACAACGGCGCCAAAAATTGACAGGTTGTCGAAATCTGTACAATAATAAAATAAACCTAATTGCCAGTTAAGATAACCAAAACCCGATTCGAAGTACTGGAGCAGGGATTCTAGGTGTGCAATAGGTTACTTGATTCACCCTGTTCCTGAAGAGTTTGCTTGATCCGATATACCCGAATGGGATGGCTTTTTTCACAAATAATTATGAATACGTAGACAGGGCAAGTAGGGTCGTATCCTCAGGGATTGGGGATATTTGTCTCTTTAGAAATCCAAAGTAACACAGGGGGTGTTTTTATAAAAGGTGGCAATTAAAACAATTCAACTAAGAATAAAAGAGCCAACTAAAAATTAAATGACAATTCACTAAAATCAGGGTAATAATAATTAAAGGTCTAGCCAAGAAATAACTTCAGCAATGATTCACCTAATTGATCATCGATGCAAAGGCAATTCCAATTATTTACTAATAAATAGGTTATAACTGCCAAACAAGCGATGACAGTCAACTCCTTTTTACTGTGTCGATGATTAAGGTACGCCCGTTAATCATTGCTTTAATTGAGAAATAATCCTAGGTACGCCCGTAAGATTTAATTCCCCAATTGCCTTACGTATTAGAGGAGCCCTATTCTAACCAAATAACGCACTACCAGGGTTATTTTAGATTAGCCCGCATATTTCCCTGACACAAATCCAATCATGCCAGTTGTCACTATTTCAGAGTAATTAAACAATTACGGATTTAATGCCCTAATTGACAATAGGTTACTAAATTAACTAATTATTCAGATCCAAGACAATCAATTAATTGAATAATCATAAGCACTGTAATCAGAGAATATGCGAATACTAATAAATAAAAGAAAAAGATAAAATTAAATTGATTTCATAATTTTTAGCCGAACCAAAGTCCCCATTATTTCTTGATTAGAAAAGGGGATTTAGTTCATTCTTGACAAGAAGGACCCACACAAAATTGCAGCAATAGTTGAGCAATAGTTGCGGCCATTCAATTCCCTGAAATTCAGCAATAGTTGCGGCCATTCAATTCCCTGATTGTCTCCGTGATTGGCTAAATTCAATTCGGAGAAATCAAGAAAAAAGGCAAGCTACAGGAAGTAATTCAATGTCTTCACTTGGTTTTGACATACGAATAATGGAACCACAAGGAGACGAAACGGAAAAGTCAAAAGCTAAACTACTGCTAGTTGTCTCCTATTTCTAATTTCTATCTAATGCCTCCTGTGCGGGTCCCTTACAGAGGAAGAAAAGAGAGAGCGTCCCCCTAGCGGAATAGAAGACTTCAGCCATTTCGTCCTTTTTTCCATGCTGTCTTCTGCCAAATTACCAAAAAGGGGTCGCGTCTTGACGTTTCAAAAATGCCCCTGCTACTTGAACTCTTTCCGTGATTGTCAAATTGGTATTTGTTATGGTATTTTCGTTCTACTCCCTGAAATAAATGTAAATTGCTAAAAGTGAGTGGAATCTAACAATTAATCCACAACATATTAGGTAATAGGAGAAATTAATAATAAAAATTCTTTTATACTATATACGCAATTATTCAAAAGTTAAACCAGCAAATACTATATAGTATATACTGAATTATATATTAGCTGCCACAACTTTTCTTTATCAACATATTTTACTAAGACAACATCTATCGTGAATATACCCCATGATCAATAAGTATAAGTAACAATAAACTAAATTAACCAAGGATGTATCCTATTATCTCTTGGAGTCGCTTTTCCTCGCACATCATCACATGGAAGAATTTGTTAAAATATTTGTCATTGACCCCCCTGTGAAGCGTAGAAAATGAACCCCTTGGAAAGCCTCGTCAATTCTTCAAACATCAACCGGCATCTCAAGAGCAGTCCTTCCTTCTGTTAAC
Source organism: Coffea eugenioides (assembly GCF_003713205.1). NCBI lineage: Eukaryota > Viridiplantae > Streptophyta > Magnoliopsida > Gentianales > Rubiaceae > Coffea > Coffea eugenioides. The sequence goes on along the minus strand of NC_040035.1, from coordinate 37,483,402 downwards.
TTCAGATCTAAAGGAGAAAACTTCCTGTTGAACTCATGCTCTTTATGCTTGATCCTTGTCTCGTTTAATTGTTTGAATTCTTGCCACGGCTCTGAATCGAATCCCGTTTGCCTCTATTTCTTGGAGAATATTGCAGGAGAAATTTGCTTTTTGTTGAATTTGAGTAGTCCTCCAGAACAAAACCGAATTCTTCATCAAGTTTTGGAAACTTCAGCACTTGTTCAGCTGTGCAAGCCGTCCAGGTACAAAGGTTACTTCTTAAAGTTCCCTTTTGAACCTTCACTGTAAAAGGGTACATGCAGATGTAGCATTTCTATCGCGTTTTGCAATCATGTTTTGGATTGATTGCACTTTTGCAGCCTTGACATTTTTTCCAATTTCTGCTTGGCACGTCAGTCGTTTATCAAGCTGCTTTTTCTTTTTCTTTGTCCTCTTTTTTGCCAAGAAACATTTGTTGAGTTCTTCATGTGACTTATTAAAACTCAGATAATCCCTGATAAAGAAGCAGCCAAGAAAAAAAAAAATCACTTCAATTAGTAGCATTTTTTGGTCGGTGTACTTATTTAATTACTTAAACATATTGCTTGCTTGGCTGCATACTTGAGCAAGTACTTTTTCTATTTGATAATGTGTAATTTTGAATTTCTAAAGCATATTTATCTCTTCATTTAGTTTAAAACTTATAACAAAATTGTTAGAGTTAATTTTTTTATTTTTTTGAAAAACAAAAGCTAGTCTAAATACACCAATTTTGAGGTTGTTCAAAAAGTGCTTTAGGCTCTGTTTGGATTGAAGGAAAGGAAGGGAAAGGAAAGGAGAGGATACCAATAAAAAAGAAAGGAAAGGAGAGTAGAGAAAAGTGGTCGCCATCCATCTTTTTTGGATTAAGTATGAAAGGAAAAGAAAGGAAATACTAAATTTTTGTTTGGATTGAAGAATGAAAGAAAGTAATGGAAAAGATTAGGTGTTAATTTAGTGGAAAAGATAGAGAAAAAATGATCTTTAAAAAAAATTAAATTAATTTAGTTTCATTTTCCTCCACTTTAGCCCAAAAGAATAATTCAACAAAATAAGTAGATCCTTCCCCTCCCTTTCCCTCTCTATCCTATCTTTTCCCTCCTCAAAAGTCAATCCAAATGACAAAAACCAAATCCCTTGAATTCTTCTCATTTCCTTCCCCTCCAATTCCCTCAATCCAAATGGTGCCTTAATATCCAAAAGTTCTAATTCTAAATTCAAAGAGTGGTGTTCACCAAATACATTAAAAGTGTTTTTTTACCAAAAGCACTGCAACTCCAAAACAGTGCTTAAAGGCCTTTTTATATTTCACAATTTTCACTTTTATTCTTAGTTATAACTCCTTGTCTGGTATGCATAAATGGCTAGAATGGAAGGTCTTTCCACAATTCCACACAAAATGGTAGGGATAAGAATTTATCATTCTAATGTCTAATACACAAATCAAAACGAAATATTTATTTATTTTCCGGTATTTGGTATAATCCATGTTTAGATGTCAGAATGGAATACAATTAATTCAAATTTAACTTAATTGTCCTGGATTAGTTTATAGGACATAACATGTTTATTTGTTATACAACGTTATTCATTTGTTTATGTGAAATTTGACATTTTTTTTGCTTTCGTAATAATTGATTATTGATATTAAAATTTTTCAATTGAAACATTTAATTCATTCTAGCATATAGATTTTTAGGTTAAAATTTTACTTCCACTAGCAATATAATTAATTAATTAGCAATGTAAAATATAAATTACATGAATCCAAACAAATATAATACATTTTTTAAATTTTATTATGTTTTAATTTTTATATAAAATACAAAATAATTTCACACCATTATTCAAAAGTTAAATAATAGATTACCTTAAAATATTTGTTTGCTACTAAAAAAGAAAAAAAAATTATTTTAAGCACAATAAAAATTGTTTATTAAGAAAAATTACACTTAACTATTAATTGAGCTCACAAATATTTTAAGACATTGTAACGGAGTAAAAAGATTTATAAGGATAAAGTTGGGAAGAGCTTTCCTGAGATTTTTTAAGGAATGTGATTCTAGGAAAAAATTGAAATGCGACTCCCAATTGCCCCCATCTGTCCTTGCACTTCCCTTTCCTCTCCTCTACTCCCTACCATTTTCAGAGTTCTCAATTCCTCTATAACTTCTTCACAAATGGCGCTCCAATTAGACGATTCCTACCCTTTTACCAAAATACATCTGCCTCAATTTCCTTCGACCCCTGAATTGATAGTATCGATTTAATCTTTGTATTCAACTTCAAACTAAATTACTCTGTTTTGTAACTGATGACCAATTAGAAGGAATTGAGACTTCATACTGAATTACTCTCTTCTATACCAATTCCAATTAGAAGGAATCGAATATGAGGTAGAGCTGGTTTCCTGGTGGTTTGTGGTTTGTGTTGAAGCTTTTGTAAGTCTTTTTGTGGTACCATATTTAATGGTTTGAACAGATTGCCAATTGGGTTGTCAATTTTTCAAGATTCATTGTAGCCCACCAGTTTGTGATTATTTTCAATGAATGGCACATGACCATAACCGCTCGCAGGCATGGCATCGTGTTGTTCTTGTTTAAGCTAGGAAAAGCTAAGGAAATTTAGTGCCAAACACAAACAAAATTTAAGCTAGACATCTGGGTAGACATAGTGTTTGTAAGTTTAAAACTCACAGACGTTTGTGACGGTACAAGTCTCCGATCCACAAATTTAAATCTATAGTAGATTTTTGCTTATCGATCCAGTTGCCATATCAATCTTCAAGTTTCTGATGTGATTTCCTTTAGGAATTTGTCTAGGTATAATGATTGATAAACTTAAAGACCTAGCTACGGACCTTGGAGTGAAATGGCTACAAGACTACCTTGGCCTTGAGGAAAAGCTGGAAAATCTTGAAACAAGAATTAATCTAGTGAAATATCGAGCGATTGATATGGTGACATTGACCAAATTGCAATCAGGGAAGAAAAGGAAGAAGGAGGTTGAAGAATGGCTTAAAAAGGTTGAAAGAAAGAAAATAGAATTCAGGGATTTGAGAGCACAAGTCCAGCAAGCTAGATTTTACTCTCGTATACAACTCGTACGACGTGTTGAAACGATGATGGGGGAAGTAGAGGATCTCGTTCAGCAGGGAGCATTTTCTGGAGGCCTTTTTCTAGATGTATATGACACAAAAGGAGTGCCACTACTGGCAACAACATGGAAAGGTCAAGCATTTGAACAAAATCTGAGAGAAATCTGGGAATGTGTAATGGATGATGAGATATTCAGCATTGGCATCTATGGTATGGGGGGTGTAGGCAAAACAACACTAGCCACGCATGTCCACAACAATCTTCTAAAAGAAGCAAAATTTTCAGGACATGTTTGTTGGATAACTGTATCACAGGAGGCCAACATTCACAAATTGCAGAAGGACATTGCGAAGTTCTTACCTGTAGATCTTTCATGTGAGGATAACGACAGGAAGAGAGCAGCTCAACTATTCCAGGCATTGAAGAGGAGGAGAAATTTTGTGCTCATATTGGATGATGTCTGGACACATTTTGATTTAGAGAATGTGGGAATTCCTCTCCAAGTAGATGGGAGCAAATTGATTATAACTAGTAGATCATTAGATGTGTGTTGTGCCATGGGTTGCCAAAAGGAAGTTAAAGTGAAACCGCTTTGTTATCAGGAAGCTTGGACGCTTTTTCTAGAGAAACTTGGTTGTTGCAGACCACAACCTCCAGATATAGAAGAGATAGCCAAGTCTATGGTGAAAAATTGTGCAGGCTTACCGCTAGGGATCATAACAGTGGCTGGAAGCATGAAAGGGACAGATGACATTCATGAGTGGAGGGATGCATTGGAAGAATTGGAGGACCCTGTCGCTAGACAAGATTGTGAGGTATTCAAAATCTTGCATTACAGCTATAGTCGTTTGCGCGATCAAAGATTGAAAGATTGCTTCTTGTATTGTTCATTGTACCCTGAAGATTGTGAAATTCCAAGAGATGAATTGATAGCAAGCTTTATCAGAGAAAGACTCGTAGACAAAAGAAGAACCAGACAAGCAGAGTTTGACCAGGGTCATGCATTACTGAATAAACTTGAGAATGCATGTTTGTTGGAAGGTGTTGTAAAGATCAAAGAAGATGATACAGAAGCAAAATATGTAAAGATGCATGATTTGATGAGAGACATGGCCCTAAAGATAACAAAGACTAAACCCAAGTACCTGGTGAAAGCTGGAATTTGGCTGAGAGATATACCTGACAAGAGTGAGTGGAAAGAGGATTTAGACAAGGTATCATTGAGATTTAACGTTGTATCATCAATCCCTTTAGGCATATCGCCCAATTGTCCTAAACTTTCCACCTTATCATTATGGGGCAATGAGTTGACGTCAATGCCATGTTCATTCTTTGCTCATTTTGGTGCCCTCCAAGTTTTGGATTTAAGTTGTAACCGTAGCCTTGAAGAGCTACCTAATTGCATATCAGAATTGGAGAGACTTACAGCACTATTGTTATTTTCATGTCGGGACCTCAGATTTGTGCCATCCTTGGAAAAGCTCAAAGCATTAAGAGAGTTGGATTTGTCTGATACTAAAATAAGTGATGTACCTGAAGGCCTCGAAGGATTGGTCAATCTCAAGTGCCTAAATATGGTTCAGACAAATTTGGAGATGATATCAGAAGGGATTATATCCAAACTCTCCTGTCTTCAGAGCCTCGGAATTCCAAGACAAGTATCAGTGCAAGTAGAAGAATTAGAATCACTGAAGCAGTTGGAAGAATTTATCGGTGGGTTCCCTGAGGCTAATTCATTCAGCCGATTCGTCAGATCTCGCCAGCGCTTCAACAGGCCTAGTTTTTATGTTATCCAAGTAGGTTCAGGGCTACTAAAAGGATTGAGTGGACATTTTCAACAAATGGCCAGCAAAAGGGTAGTTTTCAGTTTTACAAATGTTAACCCTGGAGGCGAAAAAAGAGCAAATATACTTCCAGATGACATTCAAGAACTAGAAATCTGTGCTTGTCAAGGATTAGGCAGCTGCTTGAATGATACTTTTGCAGAGTTCAATACTCAAACAAGAGGCTTGACACATTGCTTGATTGAAGGGAGTAGCGAGATAAGATCCCTCTTGAAGTTGTCCTCTTCAGAAGACCAATTTGTCATAAAGGGACAAAATTCTGCTTGCGCTCCATTGCAAAACCTCAAGCATCTACGACTCATTTGTTTGTCAAACTTCAGTGGACTCTTTGAGTGGGACTCAGTAGCTAACGCAATTCCTCCACCTAGCACTTTTTCTTGCCTTAGATCTTTGTTCATTGATCGTTGTGGCAAGCTCAAGAAGTTGTTCACACCAAGGCTGCTACAATCCGTGCAAAGTCTTGAAGTACTTAAGGTCTGGGGTTGTAACGAACTGGAGGAGATAGTATCAAACGATGAAGAAGGCTACTTTAGTTTTACTTCAAGCAACAAAGATTCATGCTCAAGGGCCACTATCAGTTGCCTCCCAAATCTCAAGAAATTGGCTGTGCTAGGAAATCCTAAACTAAGGAATATTTGCAAGGGGCTCCTGATTTGTAACTCTATTGAGAGAATTGAGGTAATAAGCTGCCGAAATCTGGGAAGCTTACCTCCCTTCCTACCCTCCATCAATGGGCAACCTTCTGCACCCCCAGCACTTAAAGTGATCCAAATATCTCTACTTGGTTGGGAGTCATTGAAATGGGACAATACTTACATGAAGAAGATCCTTCAACCTTTTGTTCGTTATGGTGAATTTTGAGAATAATGTCAAGCTTGACAAATTAGAATTGTACAAAGATTCTTAAGAATATGCCAAGGTCGGAACTCGTATTTATCCAATGTAATTTTTGCCATTAGCGTAGAGTTTGTCATTTAATAAAATTATGATGTGTTTTATTTAAAAAAAAAGGAAAAAAAATTCTTTTACTCGTGATTTTAATCATTTAAGCTTTTCATTGTTATTCTCCATAAGAAAGTGAAAACCATGGAATTTGGGCATATCCATGCCAACAATATATATATTCCACTTACTTTGGGACCATTTCTGCAAGAGTTCCAGAGAACACATTTGAAGATTCACATTACTAAGTCCAAAAGTATAATTAAGGTCAAACATAATTAGTCAGAAGTTTTATTCAAGTCCGGAGAAAGAAATTCCAAACTCACTTCTTTGGAAACATGGTAGTTTGATACTTGATGATGAAGTTGGCAAGTTAAGATGTTGTACACTGTTCGTGATGTTAAAGCAATCGTGGAGAGCATCATTGGCTTCCCTCTTTATGATCTGAGCCTAATTTATGATGGCAAAAAACTTAATGATTCAAAGGTCCAATCTTGTCACAATATTACAGCAGAATCAACCTTACTGATGTTAGCGCAAAATTTTTTTCAGATATCTGTCGGGTACTACAATTTAATCTTGACGTGCATCAAGATTGTTTGATCAAAGCTGTGAAGAACAAGATTTTTGATAGGCTAGGATTCCCAGTTGATTCCCAGATTCTGGAATGTAGAGGAATACCTCTAAACAGTCGTCAGCATTTAGCTAGTTACAACATTCAGAGAAAGTCCATAATTCAACTGTATAATCTTGCCCGTTAATTGAATTACCTAAGAAAGTAACATCTTCTTTGTGCAAGACTGAAAGGTCATTTTTCAAGACTTACAGTCTTTTTGCATTTCAGATTACTTTTAACTGTAAAGAAAAATATTGGAGTGTTGATCATAGCTTTTCATTTCTTCTAATTTTCTTGTGAAACTGTTGGTATTTGTTTTGGAAATGGGCTTCTTATAGCTAAAACAAATTTATTCCTCCTTTAAACTTGTTGCATATGAGGAAAGCCTGACAAAAGATGCTAACTGTATTAAACTCAGAGAGGATTTCTGATTTAATCAGGGCAACAGTTGATGCTAACTTTTCATGATATGATCAAGCTTTTGCTCATTCGAGAAGTATTACCATGCTATGTGACTGAACAAGTCCCTAGTTGTTGGACAAGAAAACAAATAAAATTACAGATGACGATGTCTCTAATGTAATATGTTGTGTTTCTTTTCCTCCAGTGCAATGTAGCTGAATAATTACTTTAGCTTTTTTGTCTAACATAATTCAATTCAATGTGCAAATTCTAAGACAATACCTCTATACCGGCTCAAGTTGTAGTAGTGTAAAACTTCTTTTTTTTTTTGAGATTATTGGTTTGCCTTTTCTTTTCATACATTGGACATTTTTTTCTCCCCCTTTGGGTTTAGCTACACTTTGCACTCAATATTTAAATTAGCAGACCAAGCAATTGTGAGCAATTTTTTGTTATTGTTATTCAGAAGCAATATAAAAAGGATGAAGTCTTTGTAAAAAAATATTTGGGAAGTCCATCGGAAAATCACCAATTTGACAAGAAAAAAGGGAAGATTGAAAGTCATGTACAGGATCTACAGACCAAATAGATGATCAAATAGGTTCGAGGGGTGACATCATTTTTATTATTACACATTGTTCCCTTTATCCTCCTGAATTTTACTTGAATTCATGTACTTCAGATTTTTTTTTTCTTTTGATTAAATACAAGTGCTAAAAGAATTGGAGCGTCAAAATTCTTAGTTGCAAAGCAAGCAATCCAGGGTGTCACTTTCAAATTTGAATTAAGTAGATTTTCTGAGTACTCTTTTTTTGGCTGTTGTTACTGTTTTGCAGATAAATATATGCTTGCCTGTTATGAAACCGGTTGCTTTGAAAGTGAAGAAATCAGATACAGTTAGAAAAGTGAAAGCAATGTTGAAAGAAAAGAAAAGAATATGTGAATGTCTTCTGGAATTCTTTTCTGCTGGTCATGGGAGGATGATCAAAATCTGGGCTCAGTTGGGATTCAGCAGAATACAAATCTCCATGTTTTTGTTCAAAATTTGCTGTCAACGAGACTGTTTATCAAGAGAGCATCTGATCAGAGAGTCCTCCAGATTGATGCAGAGGCTTCTGATACCATCCACAATGTTTAATATCAAATGTTTAATTGAGGCCAAAGACGGGATCTGATAGGATGTAATTTGTTGCTAAATTTACAATTATTTTTCCCTTGATTTTAACCAAATATTATTTTAATTAATAGATTCTACCTATATTTGATTAATTGTGTTAATTGTAGGGAGGTGGAGTAAAAAGTGATAAAAGAGGTGATTTTTCAAGAATTACTGTCAAGTCCAGATGATTCGGGAATTTACTACGCATGGGATTTCCTAATTCAAGTAAAATATGGACATCTTTGGTGGAATTTGAATGACTTTAATTATCTTTGTTAGTTGTAGAGTTGAATTAGAAAACATGAGTTATTATTGTTTTTATTTCCTTTTTTCTAATTAGACAATAGGCCTTTGTTATGAGTAGTAGATATCAAATAGGAAGCAAAAGAATAAGGGAAGTCCGGAAGTCCGCCGAGTCCCGTTTGATTAGTACTTCTTAGGGAGGAAAAGGGTCAGTCAACTATATATATTAGCAGACTAGTCACTTAGATTAGGTTTTATCTTTGTTTCGGTTGGCCGCATGTCTTCACGTTGGGAATTTTCCCAACAATGAAGAACTAAATTCTCGTTTTCTAGTCGAAAATCAACTTGAAGACTCGGTTCCAAACATTTGTGAGATCGAATTATTTTTATTTATTTATTTTATTCATTGGTATTCGTATGGTTTCTGGTTTAACTTCTTATGATTGTTTTGTTATTTGAATGTCAAGGGCCCGATATTCGAATTAACTTAATAATCTATCGCCAAATTAACCGATTAAATCTGTAATTGTTTGATTGGTTAATACTAGTGGCGACTAGCATGATTGGTCCCATGTTAGGAAAATATATAATCTAATTTAAACAAATCCCCGCAGCGTGTTTATTGATTAAAGTTGGGCTTTTCTAATTCTTAATGCAATCGAGGAATTAAATCCTACGGTTGCACCTAGGATTATTTCTTGGTTAGACAAATTATTAACAGTTGTACCTTGACTATCAATAAAGTAAGGAAAAGTTGGTTATTTATCGCGTGTATAGCAACTATAACCAATCTAGTAACGAGTAATTGAATTATCTTTAAATCGATGATCAATTGAATGGACCGTATATAAAAAGTTGCACCTTTGCCTAGAATCGTATCTATTGTTGATTAATTCCTGTTTATTTTTGTGAGTTGCTTTTATTTAGTTAATTAGTTATTTTTATATTTTTGTAAAAACCCCCATCTCTGAATTCTAAAAGAAATAAATTATCCCTAGTCCCTGTGGATTCGATACTCGCCTATATATAAAATTTGTATTTTTTTTGAGTAGGTAATTATTATTGCACAGGCTCGACACCTGTCAGGATCCCTTGTGATAAGTTCAGTCTAATTTATTCCGGTAAGCCCCTTGAGGATGATCATGAAACCTTAGCCTCTCTCGATATCCAGGGTGAATCAACTCTTCATATGGTGCTTTGGCCAAGAGATGTATTGCCAATCTCTGTGAAAATGTAAAATGAAGAGTTGTTGAAGAGGGAAGTCAAGTCGTTGTACACTGTTCGCGATGTTAAAGCAATCGTGGAGAGCATCGTTGGCTTCCCTGTGAATGAGCAGAGCCTAATGTGTGATGGACAACAACTTGATGATTCAAAGGTCCTATCTTCTTATCATATTGCTGCAGAATCCATCTTAAAGATGTTAGTGCAGAATATTTAGATACTTGTTAAGGATGGTTTCAAAACAATTACTCTTGATGTGTGTCAAGATGTTATGATCAGAATTGTGAAGGACAAGATTTTTCACATAACAGGATTGCGAGCTAATCCCCTGTTTTTGGAATCCCTGTTTTTGGAATATGGGGGAAAACCTCTAGATAATTTTCAGAGTTTGCCTAGATATAACATTTAGAGAGTGTCCACACTTCATCTAAGGAGGTTTGGGATGTTTTTAATTGTATTAACCAGAAAAGAATATGATGTTGTGCAAGAAAGATTGAGACATCCTTTGTCAAGATTTTGCTTTCTGATGCTAATGGATATAATCTTGGTGATTTGTCAAAGTGGAGTTTGTTGCTTTCACTACTGTCTTGTCTTGGTGATGGACTCATTTAAAGGTTATCAAAACAGTTTTGCTGTGAATAATTCAAAGCTAAAATATCCAATTTTGTCAAAAAATGTGAAAGCAATGTTTGAGTCAGGAGGGGAGAGTAATGCTTTGTTTCAGGAGCTTTTGCCTAGAGCTGGTCATAGGATTCGGAGGGATTAGTGACTTTCAAATTATCTGAAGTAGAAGGGCAAGATTTTCCTTTGATTGGGTTTTGATGTCTATGGTTGATACACGAATTTGTGATCCCATCTTTGTGTCAAATGTTCCATTGGGGCCAAACAAAGGGTACATTCACATAACTTTGATTGAAGATGATACTGTAGAACGTTTAGCCTTTCTGGATATTCAAGGGGAAAAATTCTATGACTTGAAATTTCTTGTTGTCACAGAGCAGACAAATCTTCAAGGCGGATAGAATTTATTTGCATAATGGAACTTACATTTTTGCACATTTTTGGATAATGGAACACAAAACAGATGGACTTTCTTCCTATTTTGCAACCTTTTCTCTTTCATTGTATTTAAATAAAAAAAATAAAAGAAATATGAGACTCCTTGGCATGTGATCGGGAAATTTTTATGAAACCTAATCATAAGAGTGTATATTAATCAAACAACTCGACTGAGCTCGTGAGTAACTCGATCAAAGATTCGATTTCAATTTAGTGTTGATTGAGTTCAAGTAGGGTTCTGCCTACTTATAAGGAATTTAAGCGAGTACAAATAGGAAAACCAAAACTCAAGTATTCGTCGAGCCTTATCTTGTACAATATGATTTTTTATTATTTATTGTGAAATTACATTTATGAGTAAGATATATAGTTATGAAATTTACCAAAAAAAAAAACCGAGCCAATTCCTATAACTTCATATAGTCAGATTTAGTCGCAAGAGAAAAGAAAATTACAAACAAGCACTATTTTAATTGTAACACGAAATCCAATTTAACACACAAAAGAGGATAAACGAATTATACAACAATAGTGAGTAAAGAAAAAAAAATAGTTACAGTCAAGCATAAATCTGGAGCGTGTGCAAAAAATAAAGCCCTCAGTCTTAAAGTTAATTCAGTGTTCTAATGTTCTTGATAAATCAGCGCTGGGCAACGGAGATGTTCCTTCGCTTGCAGATGTTCATAGCAAAACGCAAGAGACCATCTTGCCCATAGCCCCAGAATTCTACCACATCACCTTTCTTAAGATGATTGTCATCAACAAGCTTATTCCACCCGCTGTTGAGAGCCAACCTGTTCACGCTCGGCCAGCTCTTCAAATTCATGTCGAAACAGCGTTGTGAGCAATCCACCACCGTGACCTTAAGAGCCTCATTCTGATTCAGCAGCATCACTTCTGGTTCAGTCAATACTTGCATGATTTCCTCGCGAATTGGAATGAGAAATCTGCTTTGAGTTGAAGCAACATCGGACGCTTCCAATCTTTTCTCGAGTATCCAACGTGCTCCATGAGGAAGTTCTCGCTCGCGTCGAGGAGGCATTGATGCACGGCTGCTTGAAGCAGTTTCTGTTCCTTGTTCTTGATTCACTAGATGATCGTCATCAGCCAGGCCATCCTCGACCATAACAACGACGTCGATAACCTTTCCGAACAGCTTAATTGTCTTTTTCATCTTCTTTTCCATGTTTTGAATTCGCTGGACGGTGGTAGGGATCAACAATTGATAGTCAGGAAGGATGGGAATCTGATAAACGAATGGGAAAAACAGGAGGAGGACTAATGGTAATGAGAAGCACGAAGTAACGTTTATGGGCTGTTTCTATATATATATCATGTTGCAGACCCTAGAGAAGATCGCTTCTCCTAATCCTATACAGAATCAACTTTCCAGGATGATAACCTTCTCAAAAGCGTTTTTCTTGCGGCAATAGGAAACAGTTCGAGAGATATTCTCCTTCTTCTTGTGGGATTCGGATGCTTGTTTCCTTGAAGAGGTGAACTCTCGAAACTTGCAGCACTAATTGTTAAACAAGTAGGCAGTTGTATTTCATAA